>NW_019213085.1:0-19543 GCF_002532875.2 Varroa jacobsoni | reverse complement strand
ATGTAAATCTATCTATGTATGTATGTAAATCTATGTATGTATGTATGTATGTATGTATGTATGTATGTATGTATGTATGTATGTATGTATGTATGTATGTATGTATGTATGTATGTATGTATGTATGTATATAGACTCATTTATATATATATGCCATATCTATTTCAAGTTAGTTAACTTCGGTCTGATAGATATGTCGGGCTGTACATATATTTCTGAAACTTAAATTTTTTTACTTACCAAAAATCGCAGGTGTTGGTGTGGAGCTAGCACCGAGCGTGATGGGACCACAAATATGGTTAATTTGATATATAGTGACCTAAAAGAAAGTCACATTTCGTTCGCGGATATTCTTCGCCATTCGATATGTGCTAACGAGGTGCAGCTCAACACGTATTGCGAGTCTTGTCAGCGTTTCAGCACGGCGGTGGAATCACGCAGGTTAGATTTTTGTTTTTCCGATCAGGTTCATTCAACACTCTTATTGCTGTGTTAACTCCTAAAAGGTAGCTTGTGTCTATAGGATGTTCAAATGAGGATCAGAAAGCTGCTAGCAGATCAGTTGGTGAGTGGCTGATTTGTGCTTGGTTTGATTCTTCAATCGACTATTGCTTCTTTCAGGATGTTGGCGCTCCCTGATATTTTAGTTATTAATTGTGGGCTTGAGTCGAACGCCGCGCTGGACATCTGGTTGAGAAAAGGAGGAGGCATACGCTCGGACGGACAAGGTCTGTCGGCAACAGCATCCGCAAGAGCTGGACAAGGAGACAACCCCAATATTCAGTTCATTAATAAAAGATGCAGGTATGTAGGATGCGTATGGGTCCACTTCTTAGTTTAAACCGAATCAATGTTCTCAACATGTTACAACTGTTATTCGCTTATGAAGGGAAGATAATCGAAAGCTGTGAAAGATTTAAGGTTAGACCACTGCTGTCGATCGTTGATATTGAGTTTAAAGCTATTAATCACAATTTCTAGCCTACAGCAGTGCTTATTAGGTGTTCTTGAAACATAAGTTGAAACTGATGATGGCAGAACGTGCCCTGTGTCTTTGCGGACGACAGATTTGGCGATAAATGCAATCGACGCAGCTGTCGGTTTTTGCATTCTGATACGTCAGATCCCTATACAGCTGCGCGAGGTGAGAGAGAAGGCATCGGTTCAGGCCAATCGTGGCTACCGTTTACACTTAACATCATTGTTAGAGGTGATGGTACGAGTCCTACGGTGAGAGAAACCGAGATAAACAACGGAGATGGAATTAACTATGAGCTCGCTGCTATTGTGTGCGTCATACATCACGACTGTAAGTGCGAAGTTTAAAATTCGTATTGCGAATGATTGTAATAATAATATTGTTGTTGTCGTTTTTGTTAAATTGCATTTATTCCTGTATGCTTTGTATGTCTTTTATTTACCTTTTAGCTCGCGAAAACATAGTTTCACTGATCAACGTTGGTGCCGGTTATCATGAACGACACCATTCATCTGGCATGTCACACTGGTACGTGTTCAATGACTTCACAGTTCACTCGATCAAGGAAAGCGAGGTTGGGCATCTGCCCGTCGACTGGAAACAGCCCTGCATGCTATATTATATTCGCAAAGACATCGCCCACAAATATAAGGATCTCAAGGTAAGAGAAAGCAGAGTGTAGGAATGATTCCTTTTAAGGACTCTGCCACAGCAGCTAATAGAGTTGTAAACATTTAAATCCACACATTCCTCTTCTACAACAACAATCGTTCTACTATCTCGTGTATTTTTTTTTTATTAGGTGTAGTAAGTGCCCCACTACAGTACATCGAAAAATGCCCATAATCTCCGTACCACTTAATCATTCTCCCAGAACAAAACAGCATGCTTCCTTACGTTCTATTTCATGTAATCACAGTACAATAAAATAAGACAATTTGTTTTTATTTATTAAATCAGGTAATTTCACCGCTCACAGAAGATCTTATTCGTAAGGACACATCCATTCCGAGAAATGCCTCAGCTCGCCTTAAGACGTTCACTCCTTTGTTAGATAGCGAGCAGTTTAGTGCAGGAGATATTGTGGCGATGGATGCTGAGTTTGTCACATTGAACCAAGAAGAGGCCGAAATTCGATCAGACGGAACACGCGCTACAATCCGGCCGAGCCAAAGATCAGTGGCGCGAATTTCTTGCCTACGTGGCCAGGGCCAAATGGAAGGCGTAGCATTCATTGATGACTACATCGCCACTCAGGAGCAGGTCGTGGATTATCTGACACAGTTCTCCGGCATTCAGCCAGGCGATCTCGATGTAACTGTCTCGTCAAAGCATCTGAGCACACTCAAGGCGACCTACCAAAAGTTGAGGCTGCTTGTGGACAAAGGCGTAATCTTTGTGGGTCACGGACTGAAAAATGACTTCCGGGTAATCAATCTCGTCGTGCCACAGGAGCAAGTGCGTGATACTGTGTTGCTGTTTCAGCTGCGCAATAAGCGGATGCTGTCGCTGCGCTTTCTGGCATGGCATTTTTTCGGTGAGACGATTCAGTCAGAGACGCACGATTCGATTGAGGACGCGAAGACTGCACTTCGCCTCTACCGCAAATACCTCGAACTTGAACAGCGTGACGAAATCAATGCCGCGCTCACCGAACTGTACGAAGTCGGGAAGAAATATAACTGGAAAGTCCCGAAGGACGGCGCCGGTGGTGGATACAGCAATGCCGGCACGCCAGCTGCACCACTTGAATGAATGGCAGAGTGAACAGCTCGACTTGATGCTGTGGAGAGAAAGAGACAGAGAGAGAGAGAGAGATATTCATTGCTACGTTGATATAGGAAAAAAGGCATCAATGGACTTAACATGAGCGAAGAACATGCGTAAAAGTTACTTGTTTAATGTCACACTTATGCAGATGCAGGTGTAATACTGCCATACGAGGTAGTTTAAGCGGTAATAATATAAGCCGCTATTCGCTGGCGATGAGCGGTGGTGAAAGAACAAAAGGATCCTTTATTTACAAAGATAATAAAAATGAAGTCAGTCTGTTGTATATGTAACGTTAATGTAATATTAGGTGCAAACTACCTGAAGAAACGGGACAAATGCATTTCGTTCTTACGCTTTTACCACTGTTGTAGTAGCCAGATTGAACCTCGTCAAAACAAGAAATAGTCTTTAGCAAGCCTCGCCGTAATTATGTACGTAACAAGTAAATAAATTAGAATAAAAAAATATATATTTTTTTTAAATAAGAAACGTACCTATTGTGTTTTTGATCAATTCACCGGCTTTTAATATACTTACTGACTAAAGTAGCAATAAGTCTTTTTCGCGTAGTTAGGTTAAGAGAAATGCATTTTCCTTGAAATTAAACACAAATGCTTCTTTTAAGCAGTAGATTGGTATGCAATTTCGTACGAATATTTGATATATATTAAATATTTAAATATGACGTCTTATATAGAATAGGTAGTTTGTTTTTCGACTAGTTGAATCATATTTATTTTATTATCAAGCTGTTCTTAACGTCGGTCTGAATCAGAAAATTGCCTAAATATATTAAGACATGACTAAACATAGTTTTAAAAAGTAAATCTCAATTATTTGAGGCTTAATGAACATCAATGTCAAATCATCGGTGCTAATTCCTATTGAGTTAAGAAAGGCTCCTTTCTAAAGTGCGTTTACTTTTTACTGTAATAACATTATACGGATACTATAAGAAATTCACATTAGTACCGTTCGAAGCTATAAATGTTTCGAGTTTTACGTCCGATATTACCGCTAAGGTAGCTTCAGACGGCTGGCTCCCATCACAACATCGAGCGTGTCCACGCCCGGTTGGGTCTCCAAATCGTCACGGGCCGCTAAGTTTAGTAGGCATACACGTTACCACTGCAGCATCACGGCGACACGGTTCGCACGTTCTAAATACACTACAACTAGACGCAATCATTATCTTCTTCTGTCTTTAGTAAACAGTTATACTTCTAACCCTACAAGAACAACTCAGTGCACATTCTGTGGTCATTGTTACCATCCGCTATATTCTTTTTCCTATTTATTTGGGTAAAAACGTTTTTTTTTATTGCTACAAATGTACATCGTAGATAAGTTGCTAACAGCAGTGACATGAATGTTGTTGTTGTTGTCGTCAGTATTACTATCACTGGTGTTGTAAGGCGCGTTGAATGAATGTAGTAACGTTATTTATCGTATGATTGTGCTATATCGTTTTCGCCCGAGAACAAATCAATTGTTTGGCTTCACAAAAAATACGAAGCCAATTGATTCGTTACTCTTTTAATAACAGCCGCTTCAAAGATTTCTATTCTTTACTAACACTATCGTTTGTGTCTTCTTAAAATTTTTCAGTATGTCTTAATCGTGTATTAGTGAGGTCTATCGTTTTTCTACCTTCATATGTATTTCTGATACTGAAAAATGACTTTAATTGTGGATAGGAGCACGTGATTTTACGTTTGAAAATTTGTGTTACATATATTGAGTTATATTATCTGACCAGTAGCTGCTGGCAATGGAAAGCGAATTATATTTATTATTCAACAAGCCGGAATACAATCAAGAAGTTAGATGAACTAGCAAATCGGATGATTCAAAAATCGTTTTAAATATACCTTGCAAATCTGGAACCCAGAAGTTGTGTGTATAGTTAATTATCATTGCAAAATCCACAAATATATATATATATATATATATATATACATTTTGTCAATTTCGTGTTCTCTTGACAGGCAATCTAGGAATAGTCGAAACATTGATACCTGCTTAGCGCGCCCGGCTGACGACTTATATTATTATTTGGCAGTGAGACACGATAATAATACAATAAGAGTGCCCTACACCATACACGCTTATAGGCAAGCCCTCTCCAAATAAATATTAAGCTATCTTATATTTGATATTCACGAGAATAGCGATTAAGAATTAAACGTACTAGGCAAAACACAGCAGGACGTCAGAGAGGATACTTTGATTATATAATTCTTGATATTTCAAAAAAAAGGACAAATGCTATCTATGTTCTGTGATTTGTTTGTTTTTTTCTGATCAACAAGCTTTCTTTATAAATAAATAATCGTACAATTATAATCACCCCATTTACAATAGTTTTTGGTGACGACCGAAATGTAGTTCTCTGTGGATGGCCACGCACCACATATTTAGACCTCTAGATATTTCTCTACTAATGAACTGTATTTCACGGTGCTGAACGATGATAGTGTGAAAAGGCGGTAAAACCCATAGTAAGAAGAGCGGCTGTGCTTTCAAACCAAGCGTCACTTAACCCATAAGTATTATCATATGCACGTGTAACCGCACAGAGTTTCTCATTTGGATTTCTACGAATGTACTACTCCAGTCCACACCACAGACTCTACCATAACTTCCATTTAAGACCGCATATCTGCAGATATACACGTACGCACATACACGTATACTTGGGCGTCATAAAACTATTCGGTAACTCGAAAATACTTAAATACAGATGTCGTTGCGTCGTAATGCATTTAGACTGACGATTCGTGTCAGACCAAGACATGAAGGAATGAGCAAGAAGTTTTTCTTAGAGTTGTTTTAATAGTTTATTTTCCTAAAATGCTACCACTGATACCTTCATTTTGTCCGTTTCGCCGACGAGTGAGACCTGGCCGTGCGCAAGCTGAATGTCTAGATTAGCTTTTAGTACTAGAAAAAGACGAAGAATTGTCAATTTATTATGAACATGAAGAAGAAGACCTGTACTAGAAAAGCAATCCATCTGCATCAGGATTTCGTTGCTTCAGTTTATTGTGTATACTATACAAAAACTCTTAGCTTTCAGCCAAACGAAGTCGTACTTAAACCAGTAGTTTATACATGAACCATAATCAGTTGGATAATAATGATCAAAATACAAAGTAATTAATATAACCAAAATACGTACATTCTCGATATTTCCTGCATTCATCTTTTAACCTCGTTCCCTTTCTCGTCATATTTTATCAAGCGCTTCTCCTAACTAATCGTATGATACAGCTTTCATGTACACACCTCAGTCATACAAGCATAAACATTCTCAATTTCAAACAGAACAAGGAGCCTGTACCAAAGTTGTACTTGATTTTAAACTCTCCTTGATTGCTTCACACAATTAGATACCTATACAGTTATACATCACCCTAATTATATTGAGAGACATTCTTCTAAACCCTTACTTCCTCCAACATTGCCTAGCGTTTTTTTCACTGGTTATTATTGTATAACATCTATCCACCACTAGAACATGTGTGGATGACTTTACCAGTAGGCCTCTTGGCCTGTAACAACAATACGAGGCTTTTTAAATAACACGTTTTTCCCACTCATTAAATAATAATTATATTTTGTAGATACTCACCAACAAAACAGGCCTTGCCCACAGAACGCATATAAACTGCTGCGCCGGTGCGTGATGTGTTACGTAACCGGATAGAGTTTAACTTCTGAATTCGCTATATATATGGAGCCGCTATAAAATTGACAGATTGAAGACCCGAATGCGCAGTGCGGTGTTTGAAAAATATATGTTGCACTACACAAACTATGCGCTCACCCGCTTTTAATTCAGACGAGTTATCCCTGGACGAAATTCTGGCGGGTCTATGAGAAGAACAGCACTCTCCAAGAGCTTACTTAGCAGTAGCGTTACATTGTTCTAGGTTTTTTTACTATTTGTGAACCATTTATACAAACAATTCATTCATTATATATATATATATATATATATATATATATATATACACGGCGATTTTTGTGACTGCCGTACATTGGTTAGACAAGACGTTTACATTTTTCCTTCGAATATCGCCACTGCACGGTTCCGCGAGCCATACCTGCATATAACAAGCATTAAATTCTCGACTTGGGATCAGTCTAAGCGATAAAAGCCCGCGTTCAGAAAAAGTCAAGAGAAAAGCGTTTATGATTATCACGCACAGCGTTCGAGCTGACTGATAATTTGAGACAATCGATTCTCAGCAGTTCTGCTCTTATTGCGTCACGCAGATATATTCATGGCAACTTATATGAAGTTAGTTTCTGAACCTTCTATATTGTTACCAATGAACGATCACGGATGATGATGATGAACGCATTACACATTTAAGGTATGCTAGTTTTCCATTCTTTGCGATGACCTCTGCATTCCATTCTTCTACCTGTACTATGTCAATAAAATTCTCAACTACTAGAAATAACGAACAGCGATAAGCAGAGCAAATTAGTGGTGTCATATGGACTTGTTTTTTCCATCTATTCTACTCCACACATTTCCACCTTTCATTCCTGAAGCTTCGAAAACCTGAACCAAACCCAAATCTGAGCCCGGTCAACTCTTATTCAAAGCCTCGTGTGCTGTTATTTGGTTTCATTCACACCTTTTAGCGTTCGTTCATTTTCTGTCAGTTAGCTGTTTCAGTCCTCAACAACACTTTGCAGCACACGGCTTTCTCGACTGTTGGCTGACGGATTTAATCTACACTTGAAATTATATACCGGCTTATTTCAATACTAACATCACTGCATACATAGCGTGTTTCGGCCATTCCTCTCTTACTTTGCTTCTTTTCTTCGATAAAGGCGGAGGATCATCGTGAGAAGGGCTAGACATTTCAACAGGCCACTGAAATAACTAGAAAGACAGACGATAAAATTTGTTGATAGGTACTGATTTGACCTTTGCTGCCGCAGTTATCGTTTATGTTATTCGCTGTCGCAATTAGTGCTATTAGATCACCCGCTATTAGACATGCCATTAGAGCTCTACTTCATTTAAAAAAATTAGTTTGCATGATGCCATTAGTGCTTACAGTTTAGGCCATCTTTATAGGCGCCATCAACAGCGCAGCAGTGAATATTTCAGTATTCATATTATCAACAAGAGTACTAGGACGCCATAAAATTTTACTTTCGTTCTGTAATAGAGTGGAAGGCCAATCAAATAAAATCACCCAGTACATTACGGCACTCCGCTTAGTAGTACGTTACATTTGAAATCAATGTAGCCAGTGTCGTCGTACTTCCAAGTGTACTTTGAAGGTGTAAAGATCCAGTTGAATTACAAACTATTCGAAATCCTCTTTGCCGCTTTGGCAGTAAGAACAGCAAAAATTGACCATAGCATACTCGCGATGGGATTTTATCTTCTACTACGAAGACACTTTTTACGGTAGACGGGTCGCAAGTGGAATGTGTAATGACGTAAAATTTATAGTTTTGATGCCTTCGTGGTACTTGACTACAGGTGCCTCCATGGGTTACTGTACAACAATGTTTTGTTTACGAAATAAAAGGAGGGTAGACGAGTCTTGTATGATTCTAACAGGTGGTGACATACGATTTCCAAAAGGTCTGATATAACCCCACAAAGAGAATAGTGTCAAAAATGAACTGTTCTAATCGATTGGGCATCCACTGAACATGATTAACATATGCAATACGCTGGCAGCATTGCTTGTGATAATTATGCTAACAACATCAATAACCTAATAATAGAAATAATCGTAGATACTGTCGTTGTTGTTACGTCGTCAATTTGCGCGAATAGCAGCAGACAGTTGCTGTTCACGTGCTTTTAACCTATTCTGAGCCGCACGCGTTATTTAACAACTATCTTAGCTGAGGCTTGTAACACTCCTTGCCGATGTCTTGTCGGACTACAATGAAAATTTCACGTTCTTTTGATTTTGCCTGGTCTCTTAAAAATTTGATAACATCTTCTTCGCCACCAATGCATACCGGCACATCGAGCTTTGAGTCGAGGTTGAAAAATAGCCCTGCTGGTTCGCCGCGTGGCCTCGACCCGGGGTAGAATTCACAAACGGGGTATGGCTCGGTGACAAGTTGACGTATTTCTCGTACCGCTACCCAATGCTTCCTGGATAGAGGGAACTGAAGAAAAGCTAACTTGAGCTCGTTAGGGACGTTAAGGATGAAACCTAGAATCTTTGCCAGGTCAATCATGGATGGATCTCTGTAATGCAGATGTACAAACCCGAGTGGCAAATTAGAAGAGCCAGGTCGAGTATATACACAATTGTGTCAAATGGACGTTTGCATGTAACAAATTCGTCATAGGAATAGCTCATGCTCAGATAGTGTTTTATCGAAGGGTCGATCAACGAGATTGAGTTGGATGTATTATCGTAGTACGAACGACAGCAGCTCTAAATGGTGTTAGGTCATTCTCTTTATTCACATACATTTTGCAGATCGATATAATCAGCTACGACAAATAACGGACCACGCAATCGCTTCTATATTAAATATTTCTTTAAAACAAAGGTTTTTCTTCTGTGTTACAACAATTACTTGTGTAAGACCAAGTTATTTTTCTTTATGTCATACATGCATGAGCGGTGAATACGTACTTCCTCTTATCGAACCAGATGGCTTCGAAACCTTTGCTTTGCAAGGCTGCCATGATAACGTTCACATCGTAATTTCCCAACCCCAGTACACTTTTGTGTGGGTTCACCAGATGATCCGGAGACAAACTGAAATGAACAAAAGTAATTCATTGTTCTGTTTTAGGCTTAATCCCTCCCTTTTTTCCAAATTATCTTTAGATGTTTTAGTTATGATTCGTGCAATAGTGTCCTATTCCTAGGAGGCTGTGAGGTGCTACGTATTAACTTGGTTACTCAGATTTACATCGCTTTGTATGTGTCTCAAACTTAAAAACACGTGGTTGTCTAAACACGCATTTAGGCGTAAACACACTTCGCTTCGTGCTATCGCCAGATGTCCAAAGCGATGCCTAACGGTTCAAGTGCCGGACGTGAAACGCGCGATTGACAGCGTTGCCATATCCGCCTCGAACCTGACCTATAAAGATATCACACAAATGTCTCTTTGGAATTCCGACGCATTTTACTATAAAGAGCTATATAAAATCTGAGCAACTTAGTATAAATTACGCAGTAGACAGGTTACCTGTGGCATATCTGGTCAAGCATATGCTTGTTGAACGCCTTTCCATCTTGAAATAGGTTATTTAACGCGTGCAAAGCGCACAGTTCTTTCAGTTGTCGCTCGTGGTACACCGGCGCACTCACCGCACCTGGCGTGGTCATCTGCTTCTTTCGTGAAACTAATCTGTAAGAGCCATAACGGTATATATGATATCGTCATCGTCGTTGTAAGTAATTAATAAAAGTCGTTTCATACGTAGCGCTAATCATCGTAGAAAACGTAGTCCGGCAACGAAATGTTTATAGGCTCGATCCGACGCGACTCACGGTTGAAGGTACATATTAGTCCTAGGATACAAAGCACGGCAATATATCATTTGATAACACCTCAAAGTGAAATATAATGTGCACAAGCTTTTTTGCTAGGCAATTGACGTAATCGATAAATACCAGCGGTAAACTATGCAAAATATAATGGTGGCCAGTTTAAAAAACATTGACATAGAAGCTTTGTTATTCTTGCCTGCTCAACTATAAGCCACCGCTACCCACCACCAAAGTAGAAACGGTAACTACAAATGCGAAATTTACGAATAAAAAAGACTGAGAAGGCTTTAGTTTCAAAAAAAGAAGAGAGCAAAAAGAGCAATTTGTAACAGCTTATTATTTTTCCATACTCGGTGCATATGAAGCAATTATAGGTGGGGTTTTCCCATAAGAAAATGTTCGTAGACTCCAAAATCTAACATAAGATTATTTATTTCCATTATTTATTGCAAATTTCGGATGAAATCCAATATTGTAGATATGCGGGTTTGTCTATAATACGTTAAATTACTTTTAAGCGAGTATCGAAAATAATTCAAGTATTCAAAAATTCAATTCGACAATTCAAAGAATTTTTTCGAGTTCTAAAATGTCTATGCAAAAAGCTTTCGCTTCGATATTGCTCACGACGATCAGCAACGTCTACGTCATCTAAAATTCATCTATAAATTTACTGTTATCTGATCACTTTACGTTCCTATTTACTGGAATATGTAAAGCACTATACTCAATTGAGAATTTCTCGATTAAACTCAGTATATCTGCTAACATCATCCACATCCGCAGTTTTGTCTTCACAAGTTGATCTTCTGCCTCTGTAGTAAATCACAAGCACGAGTTTTGGTTTTAAGATTCTGTTGAATAGATAGCCTCTCATCATGGAAGGAGCTACAGACCTGTCAACAAACTTCATAAGCGCCGATCGGGAATCCGCCCTCTCCAGAGAGGTTCCCCCGGGTATCTCGTTTCGGGTTTCCCTCATTTTTGTTTCAGCCGTCTGGCAGAAGAACGGTGCAGCTAAGCGCCGCTCGTTGAGGCGATTCTGCGACAATGCGCTATATGCGCTCGTTATTTATGAGGTATCGCCTGTGAAATGTTGATGAGACCAGCAAATACAAAAAGGTAAATAAGCATTGAGATTATTCTATCCCGCGATATTAGTTTGATTATCAATCAGTTAAACTTGAACGAAATAGGTTTTGTTCTTTGTCAGATAGCACTGTAACAATATATGGTAAAAATTTGGCATACTGTGATTACGATATCCCTACACATAAATGTTGTTTATAGGAACGGTAGGGTAAACGATTCAATAAAAAAATCGCAGAATTAGATTCTTATTAATTGACATGCGCGTGGTAAAATGGCATTAAAACACAAATTTTATTGCAATCTGCTCATCGGCCTTTCAAAGTAAAGGATTTTGCAAAACTAGTAATTTCTTATTTATTTAAATTTTCATGAGATATGTTACGAATGATTTCCAAGGATCCAAAGAAAAATAATGTTATTCTTATTTCAGTGCTGCGGTATTTTAAAGTGGGCTGTCAGTTCAGTAAGCCATTCAGATGAAAAAACGCTTGAATAGAATAGAAAGAACATTGTATTTTCGAGTGCAACTAATATTTCAAAATAAAAAACTTGGCAGATAGCAGATGTTTTGTACTATATGAATCCTAAAAGAATAATATAAAGGGAAGCAGGCGGGAATAGCCTGCCCGTTATAGCATAATAGAATAGCAAATGTACCCGCGCATTAAGATGAAATGGTTTTCAAATGTGTACAATACGTATTCACAACTTTCTCGTACAACGAGTGTACTGTCAGGGCACGATAGTGTCACTGGCAGTGAAAGCAGATGTTCAATATTTTTAAACAACTTATAAAGGCGAGCTTCCTTTAAGGCTCGTTTGATTGATCTCATCACTAATATATTGACTGTGCTTTTAACTGCGTAAATGAGGTCAGGCAACTATTATAGACTATAAAGTTTATGAAATTTGATACAATCTATGCCGAAAATCTTCGAAAACATAGAGAGTGGTGCATCTGAGATGCGATATACAGTATATGATATGAACTGCGTTTTAAAGTTTAAGGTGGCTATGCATACTACAGGTTCTTGTACTTGAAAGTATCCAATACTGTAAACTAAAAATCCTATTTTTCAATATCCATTAAGCCTTTGCGAGAAATTCTCATCACATATTAATTATAGCAGGCAAAGTACCAAGTGAATGAAATTTCAAGAGATTCGAAGATCAGAGGTCTCAGGAAGCTAAAAAGTGTGCATTGTTTTTTGGTTTCAATAACTCACTAAAAGGTAAAAAGACCTATTTGATTAACAGTATTTGTAGATGTAAACTCGGACTTAATATCTCAAAGCCGTTTAGATATATTTCTGAAAAATGACTGGAAGTCGAAGATATTTCCTATTAGAATTATAATAACTCTTCTGTGTTTTTTACATGATCAGCACTAAAACAGTAATTTGTTTTTTCTATTTTTATCGCACGCCATTGAGCGCTGTCTGAAAAACCTTTGCTGTTTTCTTTTAGCAATTTCATCCTGGAACATGTTGTGAAAACAACGTAAAGCGACAGGATCATTCAACCGTTCGTATTACAAGACAGACAATATCAGCCTTTTCATGTTCATGAGTGCTTTTGTTGGGTATCACGTGAGTAATGGTGCTTCAGCGCGTGAGTGGAATCACATTCCACTTGAAGCTCGCCGGCATACAGTTTCAGTATTCCATATGGCGTTTATCTAACAACAATGACAACCACGGGAATATGAACGCAGGGCTTCTGTACGAAGAAACATTAGTCTTAAAAGAAGAGGCAGAATTCTTGGAAGTAAGCAAAACTAGATATGTTCTAATAGTGATGGGTGAGTTTTTGAATAACCTGATACTTACTGATAAGTCGAATAGAAATTATCTCACGCATATATTGCTTGCCAATAGGTTAGGTGATCTCTATAGTGACTTTTATTTGTTAAGGACCAATTGCTGAGCACAATGAAATAATTCACCGAAACGTAGTTACGCGAAGACTAGATAGTTAAGTTAGAATCTGCACAACTAAACTTCATGATAAGCGAACACCTGCATATACGTGGAGTGTATTCGGCCGTGCATTACCCTAGGTAATTAAGCGGGTGAATTAAACAAATGGAGCTGACAGCTTTTTGTTAGTGATTAAAATTTCCATTCGTTTGTCTTTCAAAAGACGAAAGAGATTAGGAGACGTGGAGAAACTAATACATACACAGTTCAAATATATATTCAATAGTCTCAAAACGGATGGGCGTCAATATATCAGATATCATTGAAACGATATTTAATTCCATCCTGCCTGCAATCATGTATAAGTCTGTATAATGTGGCGTGATCCGTTGATACGCATATATTAAAAGTGTTTGACGGGTTAACCAGCCACCTCAATAGCATAATATTTTAAGTATAATATTTTAATATATATATTTTATTCTATTATTATTATTATTATTATATTTTAAGTATAATTATTTAAATGTGATAACGTAAAAAAGGCGAATGACCCCTAAGTACATAAAACATAATTACGAGGGACACCAAGAGAATATTTTCTGATTATTAATGCTAGTTACAATATACACGTGAATCAATATATACCAAGAAAATATAGCAGGTATCATAAAATCTGAAAAAAACAACTATTACATTCGACTCTTTAAATCCAGTCTTGTTCAAACGAGAGCAGCTATTGATTTCAAATCCTAGTTGTTGTTAAGTCAGCTAGTTAATAGTTCGTATTACTAGAGGCAAAAACAAGTACCTGAGATTAGATTATCCAAATAGTTCGTGCTAGAATTAAGTCGACGATAGAATGCTGAAGAATTTAGACGAGAAGTGACTATACTTCTGCATATCATGTAAAATGTCTATATATTCTCCGGTTTGAAAAGAAAAATTATTTACATATTGCTAGCAAGAAGAGCAAGTTTCAGGATCTCACTTAAGCATTGAACTAACATAACCGATATGTTACATACTCGATTCTTCGCATTTACACCTCTTGACTACAAAATTTCAGCCCTAACTTTCATGATTCGTGCTGGCATAGTTTGTTCATAGAACAGGCTATGAATGGAAACTACACAATACTAGTATTTTTTCATCTATAGCCAACATATCTATAATGGCATATGTCACATTATGCATAGCCATAACATTATGCATATTATGCACGTTTTTTTAATATAAATCATTATTACTATTATTATTATTATCATCACAACCATCATCATCGACAGTAGTAATACTAGCGTATTTATTAAATTTTGCACCATATCTGTGCTAATACTTATATTCAAAGCCCGTTATAACCTTCAAAAGTGGCGCCACTTATTACCTCACGCAGAACATGAAGTGCACGCGCAAAATGCGGATGAGCTATGTGCGAACCAGAAAACATTCGCGGGTACAAAATCACCAGATTCTCGGCCATATATGATCTTTGTGTGTTTCCTTCCAAGCGTCTCATAGAGATAGTGAAAAGGCAAAGCTTCTAGAAAAAGTGTAATGGACAAGCGAATTCCATTGCACAGTACGAACTAGCATTAATGATTTAGATCCATGAGTAATGAGCGGTGCGTTTCTATGGTAACCTAAAGCTTTGTTACTATGTTGCTACGTTACATTAAAATCAGGCAACACACATTGTTTTTTTGTTCTATTTCTTGTGGAGCTTACCAAATAATCCATCATGCTATAACATTTGTCTGAAAAACGTAGTACATGTTAGCGAGAAGCTACCCAGTAAAATAACAATTGTAACTTATTAGACAAACAAACTGTTGTGCAAAACGACAAACTGACAGGTGTAACGAACAGGACTAGCGCAACTAGAAGTAATAACACCTCGTAGAAGCCAGATAGTAATGTTCATCTTAAGAGAGTAATATCCTAAGCTTGTAGTTTTGTTTACCATCGGTGTCGAATGCGAAGTCACATAGCACAAAGCATCAAAATAGGTGAAGAAGCAACGAACTTTGCAGTTTCGTAATATTAACAATTTTAATTCGGGGAAAAACAATATGTATTATATAAATTAGATAGGATTTATTCTGGCATCCTTTATATTGCATCAAGAGAAGGAGGGAAGAAGGTTATTAATATATTTAGCAGATTTCAATAATTCCCAAAATGATCATATTAACAATCATAGTATCATGCGATTATTGTGCAAATAATATACTTTAAATTCTTCATGTAAGTATTTATCATCACACAACGTATTTGTTCGGGTCTCTGCTAGCGCTGTGTGTCTTCGCTGTGAAGTACTACATACGCACTACAGATGCATCATACATTTATATGTGCCACATTACCATACTAATACTTACCTAAATTGTATCAAGCAAACTCTCATATGAAAAATACAAACATCATACACAACAAAGCAACAAAGCTCTACATGCTAATTGAGTTCAATGAATATCTCAATTGAATTTGGAAGGATATAGTTTATCACTAATATTTGATTGACCTTGTTCAATGGCAGCTTTCATAAATAATAGAAAGTAAAGCATAGAGAGGAGGCAATAAGTGGTGAGAGTGAACAGGGTTAACGGTACATTTATTTTTCTACTCGTACCTGTCAGTCACATTAACCTACTAGCCGGATACATTTTACTGTAACTAAATATTTGAGTTTTACGTCCGGCATCGCCGTTTGACGTTTCATCAGACGCCTGGTTCTCAGCACGAAACGAGAACCGCATTTTTGCCTGAGTTCTAACCCAGGCCACATTGTGTCCCTTATGATTAGCAAGCGATCACGGCCACAGGATGGTGAAATAACATTACGCCATCGCGTGGACGTTGTACTGTAGTATAATTTTACCAAATACAAATGTTCCAACTTCTTACAATTTTTTTTTAAGAATAAACTATTGCATCCTACCATTAAATTATATAACAAAGTGGAGAAGCGAAGTACTACTTATAATTTTAATCTGTTTAGCGATATTTTTTATACAATTATAATACTATATATATATATATATATATATATATATATATATATATATATATATAACAATATAAATAATACAACTCAATAGAGTTTATAAAATACATAGGGATAAATCCATCTTATTTATATTGCTGCTTATATTTAGATTGATCGATAAACATTTATTATACCAATTCAAGAGAAAAAGTTTATGAAATTCTAGCTAAGAAATCTATGATCAGGCAAATGGGTTAATGATAGTCGCAAGAGGAAATAATTTCTTACCAAATATTTTAAGTAACAGATAATTCTCTGCGCAAAAAAGCGACGTTTACCGTATGAATTTATGACAAATTCAATTTGTTTTATAGCATTCGCTAGTCATAACCAATGAACAACTTTTTTTTTTTCTCTCAACAGCAGTAGTGGACAGTACTAACAGTAGTAACTGTAAATTTTTTTTCACTTACCACGACTACGCCTCTATTTTTTAAAACTTCTTTTTGTGTGTGTGTTTCTGTGAAGTTTTCATTGAATGTCAATACTGAAAATGAACGCTTCAAGTTTAACGTTCGGAGTTGCCGTTAAGCAATGATTCAGTAGTGTCAATAGTGTCGCTCTTAATAGCCTCACATGGTCTAATGCATTGGCAGTGGGCATTTTTTGATAACAACAATAACAGTAATAGTAATAATAAAGGCTAAATCCTAGACAATTTCTACACTCTGAGCTAACTTACGCGTTTCATACTTCTAAATGCATTTTTTCACATTCGTCGTACTGCAATTCATACGCCACGACCTTAATCCATTCGTTTAATTTTAATAACGGAAATGCAACCATTCTAAGACGGATCTCCTAGCAATCGCTTCGTAGATGCCTTACATCTCACATCCATGAAGTACACGTAAATGCTTAACAAGATCACACTCATCCTTATAGCTCAACGGGCTGACCGACAAATGCGTGCTGCTAAACGGCGTAGCCGTAACGGTCGCGGTGGTGCCCAAAAACATAACATTAGCGGTCACTCACCTAGGATCGCTCTAAACAGTAATCATAACATGATAATGAAAAGACCATCACTAATCATAAAGCAGTAGCGCTGCAGTTCCTGTGGCTCAGCAGCTCTAGCAGCAATACAAGCAGAAGTAACTCTAGAAATTGTAACGTTTTTTACGATGTTTTTCAAGCAGCAACAGAATCCATAGTAGTAATGGCAGACACGTCGCAAGTAAACGTTCGAACAACAACCAGGCCATACACAAGTAACATTGTGCTATTGCAGAACAAATTATGGATTATATCCCTATATAGTATATATGCTATATACGGATGTGTACGCTACTAAAAATGTCAGTCTGTATATGCACAGTGTATATGCATATATAATGTAGCTTCCGTAAAAAAACGTTTCTGTAAAGCCTGTGGCTTTAGTAGCTTTACAGAGGAATACATTGGTAGGAACAACATCAACAGACTTGAATCAGAAATTCTCGAGCTGAATTGGTTTTGCTGCTGCCACCGCCGCCTGTCCTACCTACTTACCTGTTCATGCGTTCCCGCGACGTTGGCCTGCATAACTACTAGTGGTGCTATTACTAGTAGAACCAGATTTTATACAGATATCTTTTATACGACATATTCGTCAAAGAATAGGCCGCGTTCTTAATTATTAGATGAAAATTGAACCGCAAAGAAACAGACGATTATTGAAGCGATTTCCTTTTTCTGTTTATTATTGTGACCCAGATATAGGGTTTTCTGGCATAATTTGTAATTTTTCCTGGTATGGTTTGCTAGCATCCACACCTCAGTCGCACTTTGCATTCGCATGAACCTTATTAAGTAGATTGAATAGTTAGGCAGCGTAGCGTATATCTACGATCCATCAGCATGAGCTTATTTTTTGTGCCCTTCATTCAGACTAATTATCCATGTTTAGTCGCGTAAATCTCGAAGGTCATCTTGCATCGCTACTTTTCTGGCTACATGCTTTCTTTTGTTTCGTCTGTTCGAAAATTTCCTTCTACCGCCATCAGTAGAACTGCCCTATTGTAAACGAAGGAAGACCACCAGCAACGATACATTGCCATTGAAATGAACCTGTCATCATGTTAAGTCTAGAATGTCGTCGTATCATCTGATCGCAACTTTTTATTTTGGTTTATTAACACTTGAACTAAAATATCTATGTTGGCGGCCTAACGACGATGCCGGCTGATCTGACGTATGAACGACGCCGATCACATATCGCCAGGCGACCCAGCCCTGTTATCAGGTGCTGCTGTCATCATATCTCGCCGCAGTCATTCCCGCAATCTTGTTTTTAACACGTTTCGGTACCATTTACAGCTGAAGATGCAGCAAACGTGCAACGATGGTGATGATGATGGCTACGATGGAGACAAGCTAGTCAATATATCGCATCCGAGCGGACGAAATGCATTACAAACAGACAGGTACATCAGTCACTGCTTTCGTATGTGGATAACGCGACCGTTTCAGACTCTGCGGAGATATATCAACTGTTTAAAACATGAAGATGCTTGCACACACGCACCCAAAGAACATCCTAACAACAACACATTGGCGGAAACGTTTATTCATATTATTGTCAGTGTAGAACGAAGTCAATAATATTTGAATATTATCTCAGTTAATAAACGGAGTCATCTTGATATGCGTATGGCATTCACCTCTCTATTGCTTAGCGGTATTCTCTTCTATCCTGTCGACTCATAAATCTCGATTAAATAGGTCAATTAGCTAGTTCTTGGACAACGAGCTCATTAGTAGAATCATTACGACTAAGCTAACTTGATCACTTTGTTCGTTTTTGGGGGCGGAGTGCAACAAGTTCCCAGGCCGACCTCTTAGTACAATGCCCCCTTTATTATTGTTATAATTTTACCAACACACGAATTACTGGGATGACGTGTAAAAGAAATGCAGTTAACGATTATGCTTCTTCGGCGTTTTTATGGAGATGGGATCAGCTGAAATGGCGGTGTTTAACTATCCATCTCAACTTCTACTGCGTATTGCTGGTATATACGGCTCAGTACATATAGCCGTTCTCAGTTATAAATTTAGCCTCTTCAGCCATGTCATCTGCTGTTAGTGTTTTATTAAGCAATAGATCAGGCTGGTTCCAATTCGAATTCATATGTTCCTTTAATCTATCTCTATAATATATCGCTGTTTTATCCACGTTAAATCGTCTTACCAAGTTTCTCCTGCAAACCTTGCCCTACCGGCCTTTGATGACAAC
>NW_019213084.1:125814-141060 GCF_002532875.2 Varroa jacobsoni | reverse complement strand
GTTCAATTGCACCACCGTGTGAGACACGCTTAAGACGGGGCAAAAATTTACTTTTGCTATGAGTTCTATTATGAAATAAAGGTAACAATCTGTAAAGCTCTGAAAAAAACATAGACGCAATGCGCAGTGGAGTGCTATACGAGCACAATTTTAGAGATATCCGCTATCATAGAGATAATCTGTTTATCTAGGACGTTTAACACGTTCCTCAATGGAATCGGACACGCCTGGGTACCAGCCTGAGCAAGTGAAGCCACTTGTAGCTATTGCCGACGTGGTCGTGCTATTGTAACGTGCCTATGCATAGTGAACTGACCGTATTTGACGTTGGCTTTCCCAGCTAGCTGACGTGGCAAGCGTAGAAAAGATGCTACAGTGTAGTCCGATTTGTCTATGGTTGTAAAACGTAAACACTGTCAAAAAAAATTGTCTGAACAATGGCAGTCATGCTTTTCTCGAATTTATCTGCTGAGGCAGGTGTTGCATCGCCAATAAAGTTCCTTTAAGTTAACTGTACAGAGCATGGCTTCCGGGGGACACTCAAAACAAGTCAACTGAGAAAAAAACAATCTATGTGTATTTATGCAAACGGAAAAAGTAATACGGGACCAGGAAAATGTTCAAATGAGGGGGGTAAATAGTCATCGAAATCTATGTTTACCCGCTGTTACATTGATGGAGCCAATATATGACCAGATGGTAAACGAACATTACACATATGGTATCTAGGTCCATATAAAAGCGGTGCATCTTTAGAGCCAGTATACCTGTGTGCATATTGCTTAGGCGAGAATCTTTTGCCACGAATATTTTCTAAATGGCTTTACAATTTCGACCAGATTCAGAAGGAATAAGGTACAACATTGTACATTTCAAACCTCAGTGCCTCTCTAGATGCTGAAAGTGCTTAGACGCAGTAGAGGGTGTTTCAGTACCTTAAAAGTGATCTTAAGTGAAGCGCACCTCTCATGCGCATGTTAAGACAGAATTGCTACAGTAAGGACAAAAAAACAAAATCCCAACTGTTATGAGCAAAGAAAAAATGCACAAAAATATCTGAGGCCGTGTGTGGGCGTTCTGTTTTGTCAATCTTCGCTCAGTTACCTTTGAAAACGAGCTGTGTACGTATAAACATAATATTGCTTTCGGCAGTCCTTTTTACAATTACATCTTTACGTGTCCATAATGTTTTCTAATTATCGTAAGTATTTCAGACTAACTAATTATTTAGAATTCTAGTATAACACTTATTAGCGATTTCCGTGGTGTCGGAATGAGTTTCATTTGTCATTACTCACCGAAAAAGTCTTTTTACATTTGACCATTATATCATGCTGCTTAATTGATCAACAGGATAAGGCAAAAACAATTTGAAATCATTCACTTGACAGTTTTTATGTTACATCTGTTAAAATAGTGACGAAGTTAAATGTAATGAGAAAGATCAATTGCAGACTGTCTGTCAAGTGCCCGTTTTCAAAGCTGTCAGGACGTTCATGCTTTTGTCTTGTATATGGCTCTTCCCCACCGGCAATTGTGGGTCTTCAAGTCTCAGTTAGTTGTTTTAGTTTTCCGTTTTAGCGAACGAATAACGTCTATATAGTTAACTGCAATAAAATTATAATGCACAGCATAGACATTTCGTCACGGTGATCCTATCTGCGACAGAACGTTAAAAACTGTTATTGTCTACGGCTACAGTAACTTGTTCTACTGTGTGTTGAAAAACAGACACAATTAAGATTCTACAATATTGCACAAGCCTTTTTTTTATTTTCTCTATAAAATCAAAAACCGTACCGGTGCGCGCGAATGCTTTTGTCATTTGCTGGTCACCATTTCGAGAACAATAATAAAATAAATCTTGTATATTAAGTAGACGTTGCTCGGGCCTCGAACTAATTAAAAAGAAAGATCAGGCTCCTTGCTGTGGCAGCGTCGAGATCTAACAATAAAAAGAAAACAAAATAAAGTACATACGCGACCCTGCCTATTTGCGTAATTCTGGAGCTCTCAACAAAGACAACCGAACAGTCAAGATAGAAGAACCAGTGACCGGCGTAACGCCTCACCGAAATACCCCTTGCAGACTAATAGAGTTTATGGCTTGCCCTATCGTAGCTAGAACAACTCGTTCCAACACGGCACATATACATTTTGTAAAGTAATATATATCGCACATATGTCGCGTAGAGGAACGTATAGTGTATATAGTGAAATAAAACTATCCAAATACGAATTGTTGATGCTTTTCTATTAGAGATCGAATGATATAAATGAATCAAATACGCAGTCGGACACTGGATTAAGTTGATTGAACGGTCACTAGGTTGAATTTTAAAGTTTTAGCTGCCATTTACCATTAAGCCACCACTAAAACCATGGCGGAATGGGCCTATTCAGCGATTTACAATTTTTTTTTCTACAAATTCACACAGAATTTTACGCTATGTCTAATTAGAAAAAGTCGTTTTTCTTTAATGATTTTTATGGTTACTTTACTTAGGCACAAGTCAAATCAGAAAAACGTTGATAGGTTTGCCGCAAATGAATGTAGCCATATTTTAGTCGATCGATTTTGATATTGAGCGTAAACCGTTCGATACGCGAAGTACTAATGGTGCTCCAGCTGATCATGCAAATAGCGATCTGAACTTCGACAATAAAACGTTCTATGTGCTATGGTGCAATTCCATTAGATTCTATAGTTGTTCGTTCGATACTGCATTTCTATGCATTTATAATCGGTCATCGTGTTCGGACATCCTGAAGCCAGTTGTTTCAAGACCTTTGCCACTTGAATGCAACCGGAAAGGAAACATACGGACTTGTACCAATCACGATTGCGAGTACTGACAACTTATTAACTTTCAAACGAATCAGGCCTTTCCAAGTAAGTTTACCAAGCCTTCGTTCGTTTAGAGAAATCGGCAAAAATAGACTTTGTTGAAATGGCAGGTTAATATTGGTCATTATGAAAAATATGCCGTTTTTCAACGTTCAAATGTATCCAGTATTTTCATGGTTAAGCCCCCGGGTTCGGGGATGCACGGAATACAGGTTCGGGAACGGTGACAATATCGCCCGATAGCATAAACACTTTTAAAGCTTCTTTCTTTATCAATACTTTTTGTTGTATGATAGCGTCCATAGTCACTATGCCTTTATGCATTTACCTTACAAAGATAGTCGAAAAAAAAAACCTAGCTAACTTAACTCTTGCTTGCCCAGATCAGTCGGCAGTTCTCAAGGCAATAAAGTGCACTCTGCAATTTAATAAATGTACGACTTTCATGTCACTTTTAACATTGAACATGACCATAAGTGTTCGATAATTTTGTCTTGTCCTGTTTTGTTTTCTCGTACATAGCACGTTCTGTATGTATTACTTGCGCCTGCACGTAGATTAGCTGAGTAACACCCTATGCATCTATCGACTCTATGAATGTTGCTATCTGGACCGCATTATCAGGTAACGTTCGCATTGTTATAATTAAAAATTTGAGTATTGATAAAATGCGAGTACGCTTTAACTGTACCCAGCAATGATAGTGATAGATGTAAAGTGATTTTTATAACAAATGACGCCGAATTGTCAACTATTTGATACGAAAATGTGCAGCATTTGTGTGTGCTAGTCTTGCAAGTCTCTCGCATTTGTTATGCGGGAATTTCAAGCTCTTAACGCGAATATCTCAAACCAATAACAGGAGTTAACGGCAGGACTCGTTTGCGATTGTAATGAGGTGCGAGACCTTCAAATCTCCATTCCTGGAATTTGAGCCAAACTAGAAGGATTAGAAGACTCGGTATATGGATTAGTCTGATTAGAAGAAAGGCCATTGTACTCATCCGAAAGCAGACGTTAAAATCGAGTTAGTAAAAAGCTTCCAGAATAGTACTCACACAACTTTTTCAGTTTGTATTTTTTAAAGCTGCAGTCTACCGAAAATTGCGATAAAATGCTTACGAACAAGCCCTCTTGCCTCATCGTTGTTAAAAAATGTTCCGTCGATATTATAATACTTCAATGACAAAATACGATATGATCATTCTAATGTATTTCCACCCCAAAAACCTGATGGACTTTGTTCTATTCCTGGTGAATGCTATAATTCAGTGTAGTCTATCAGAACTTATTAACTAGAGGACGTCTATTGTTCCCTCGTTTGTTCGCTTCCTCATTTGCAATATACGCTCTTTTGTTTTATAATCACCTGTTTAAAACACTCAGTATAACCGAGCATAACGAATAAGTCAAGGAGTGAATTTTACTTATCTTATCTGCTTGTATTTCTCTAGACAACGTAAGCGTCGAGCTGAAACTTTTCCGACGTACTGATCATGCCAGGGGTGCGTGAAGTGACACCTGTGTCGGCTGGATACCTCGGTAGAGCGCGTCGTCACGAAGACGACCAACAATGCCAAAAGTCTTCAACACTACCTTCGATTACTTTAACAAAAGCAAGCCTATCGCAGTCCGAGAGCACCGTATCAGACAAAAGTGAGCAAGAGATCGTACGACCCAATGATGGCTCATCGAATCAGATATACCACCCACGGATAAATTTGGTCAGACGTAATGATTCTAAACAGAGAAAGAGCAGACTAGAATCGGGATCAGGAAGAACAAACTCGGAGGCTGGTCACATATCAACCCCACTTCGTCCGATGCAACGTACTGCTTTGTCGCTGCATTCGTGCAGCACTCTTTATCCTCGTCCACGACACTCCAGTCTGCAGAAAAAGCAAAATTCCTTGATGAGCAAGCTAATTAAGATTGTACCCGTCGTCATTGTGACCGCAGTCATTTTTTGCTTAATCCTTTATGCGGCGACCTATCCTGAGCGTATTTTCGTTCTACAGAATGCATTCAATCTCGCCATGGACTCGGTCCACGTGCCGATTCGACGCGGCGTCTTTTCGAGACTTTTGAGCGTTGCCGGTATCCCAGTCTTTGTCTCTGTTTATTACCTTTTAGTATTTTATTTCAATCGAGACGTTCCCGAAGCGCTCACATTTGTTCCGTTTTTAAATGGAAGAACAAAAATTGTAGACTTACATTTTTCTTTCAGTCTGTTAGTTGGCGGAACCGCCTGTTTCATCTTGTTCACCATGCCGAATCTAGTGTTTTTCCATATGAAAAGAATATACGCGATTGATTAAGCTGGAAATTAGAAAAGGAATAGAAAAGACAATCAGAAAGATATTGCTCACTTTACTACTTTTTTCTCCATAAGAAATACGAGGTCATTTACGCGGCTAGGAATAAACGAGTGGCTAAAAATCGATTTTGAATTTTAGCGGTCTAAAATAACAGCAGAGAAAATTTCGATGCTTTAGTACTTTACAGTAATAAGTGTGTATTAACAAGTGCGTTAGGAAAATCTTATTAGATTATTATAGCAGTTATAATTGATTCAAGTGCTAATTCGCTTGCCCTGTTTCTTTATAACTCTGTTCTGTTATCTTCAAGAGAATTAAAAACAAAAATATTCCTTCGAAGAAACGGTTTGATGTGATTTGTTGCGATACTATATACTGCAACAACTTTTCATTAAATTTGTTTCTACAAATTTCCCTATCATTTAGTAGAAGAAGAGAAATGTGTAAATTTAAGTAAAGTAAAAATAAACATCAATAATTGTTTATTGCTATGATAATTTGAGTTTTATGTAAATTAGATGGTACTGTTTCTTAGTTACGCTAAGTGAATAACAGTGTCTCTGTTAATTTTTAATTTGTTGTTACTATCATAGCTATCGATCATGTTATTCGATTCGTACGTACTCCGAGGGACTTACGTTTTTTCTTTCTATATGGAATAGGAGATACGCCCTCATTAGAGATTAAGGGAGACTGGTGTGTTAAAAAATAGCTATAAAACGCACGGCCTTGTCGACTAAAACCCTGTCCGGAACAATTATTATGGTGCCATGTACCTGTCTTTGTCATTTTCGGAGAAATATCGAAAAACTCAATTTAAAAAGGCCTCGAGAAGAGCGGAACGTCCCGAATTAAATCCAGGCTACCTTTTCATAATTATTATTTGGAAGAGAGAAAACTCGCAGAAATAATTGTGCCAAGCTCCTTAACTTTAGAGAAAATTCAGTCTCATCGTGAACCACCTCATAGGAGCCTTAACGACCCCAAAAGAGAGTTGGATTTGCTTCAAGGTATTGATAGAAATGATAAGACGTAAGTCTATGGGTATAACATGGAGATAAAAATAGAATTCTAGGAGTATTTCTTCAAGATCCAAGTCGAATAAAGCCATACGATCTAGGTTGAAAATCGTTTTTTTAATTATCGAGGACCTGTGCTTTATGAATTCACGTCGAGTCATCGTACTGTCACTAAAAAGTATCAGCAAGAATCCTTAGGACGGCTGCGCAACGTAATCACTAAACGAGGCCTGAACTCTAAAAAAATAAATCCTTACCACAATAATGCACCCATGCAGATGTTGCCATTTGAATCGCGCTTCTGGCAGAAATATCCTACTTATTTTGCCTTAGCTCCCCTAACTTACCTGGTCTAACCCTTGAGATTTCTCTACTCCTTAAATATAAAAAATATTTGGAAACTTCCGAGAGGAAGACCTGTTCTCACGACTGGTTTCGAAACTATGTTTAAACAGTATGAAAGAAAGGTTAGGACAGATACATTGCGCCTAACGGAGACTTATTTTAAGGACCTCTTCCTTATTTAGTCGGACGATTAAGGCACGAGTAAATGCTACAGAACCAAATTCCCGATATTTGTTTTGGATCCTGGAATATTTTAAGTGAGACATTTGGCAGAGAACGTATATTCGTATTTTTGGTATGATTAAACACGGCTATTTCAAAGCCGACGCGATGTGCGTGGCGGCGAAACGCTTATAGCTGTTCTGACATGCTACGTGGGTTGCAAAACTGGAGCTCCTGAAAGCGATATTTTTTTTGGACACCGCTTAACCCATTGAGCATCAGTACCCAAGAAGAAGCCTTTATGCACGTAGAATGGTGAAAGCCATATCTCGTAAGTGCGCGGTGTGCTAATATTAACAATAAGATATTAACAACTCGAATAATTTGAATAAAGTCGCCACGCACTTACGGGGTATGCTTTTCTAGATACCTATTATAGATGAAGGTGGCGATTTTTTTGTGTTATTATTGCAACGATAGTGAGGTTTTATCAGATCAGATCGAGTATACCGTCTGCTACTTACCGTTTCTGACAGACTAACTGTCGACAGATTTTGGTGCACTATGATTTCTTGGAATTGTTTGAGTATACGGTTTATTTTATTAATACTATTTCATAGAGGCGCATATATCCTAGAAAATCATATAGGTTCCAAGTGCACAGTTTTTATTAGTAATAAATTATTCACACACCTTTTCGCGCACATGTACGTGCACACTTTAACTAAATGTATAGGTACCTGCTATACAAGAAAGTGACTTCATTTCTAAAGAACCAATTTTTCTTTTCATGGCTGTGTTGCTCTCCGTTATCAATGAGAGTATTTTAGGCATCATTCATAAAACGTATATTGAAAAATTAATTCCACATTGTAAAGTTTACATCGATAATCGTACCCCGCATTTACATAATAGTAATAATAATAACAATAGCAACAATAACTTGTGAGTACATTTTATAGTAGTAGTGACTAACAACATCTAGTCTTTTATCATTACCAAATCGACCTCTGCATTTAAACCACTTTCCGTGTATTAGTTCCACTTCAGACATTTTCTAATCGAGTTTTGCATGAGCTTTCCTGGTTTATGCTGATTCGGCGGCCTCAAAATAGTTCTTCAATTCATAATAATTGTTTATTATGAATGTGTTCAAATCATTAGTGGGTAGGCTTTTTCAGCTCGCCATAACTCATTCCTTAACGAACGGCATAGCTTTGTATCACACGCAAAATCCAGCAACTAAACGTTAGGCTTTTGATGAATCATTATACACTACACATTCATTAGTCAAACGGCCATTGTTAAGCGTAAAGTACGTTGTAAATAACTATCGAAAAACGCAACAAAATCTTTCGTTGACTTCGCCCGCTGTAATATCGATGAAGTAGATTTCAGGACGCTAACTTATCATAGCAAAAATATTAGTCGTGGCACAGGCATATCCTTCGGCCCGGCGTTCTTCTAGGCGGACGTTCGTTATTAATATTAAGTAGATTAGCTGAAAAAGTATCGAACATCTCGAAAACCGCAAATAGGTCATTGCTCATTTGTCTTAATATTAACAAAAATTTATCGATTCAATATATTCATGAATTTTATCATTTTTCTGCCACCTGACGTGGAATACTGAAATTATTGTACTGTTCTCACGGAATATTGTTCTGTCGTCAAGCGTTGTCTCGTTACTGCGTTTACTATTGTTGCTACTTACGTACGATTGACTACAGTATGCGTCAAAGATTCGTTAGCAGCAATGGGTCTCGCCAGCTTCTGCAGCCTTTGCCGAGCCTGCACGATTTCCTGGAAGCCGTCGTTTCTTCGACTTATCCATTCACGAGGATTGATCGGCTCTGATCGTTCTCTACTCGGTTCCCTGCCACCTTCACGCGTGCCTCGCTTGAGCCTGCTGTATTTGCTGGCCCCTTCCATATTATGTGATGCGGACGGAAATCCTGGATAAGCTGGTGGACCAACTCTGAACCGTTTTCGATCGCTGGAAGCAGTATCGTCAGCCGCTATACCATGCGGAATCGGATCTCCCGCATTGCTTTCCTGCCGGAAGAATCTCGGATGTCGCCGACTAATGCGAGACAACATCCTAATAAAAATATAACCGGCAAAAGTTGGATGGTTCCTGGACACTTCGCACGAACTTTGTTTTGCTAATCAACGATCCGCTTTTGAGCAGCAGGTAATATATAATTATGCATTAACTAGTGATCTAGTAAAAGGCGATCTCTTAAAAAAACATTTTCTAGTATGCCCCTTACGTTATACTATCCGGTCACTATGATGTCTAGTTACAAATAAACAAAATCAAGTTACAGTTTTCTCCCTACCCATTTAACCAATAATTAGCTAGTTTTTCTCACGCTCATGTTTACTTCTCAGATAGCTTAATCGCGTACAAGTTATTCAAATCGATTTTAGAGAAACCTTCCATACGTGTAATTTTCTCCATCTCCAGGCTGTGAAGGCGTTAAGGCCAGCTCCAATCGATTGGGCGGCACCAATGTGGGCGTCAGAATACGTCGGGCTGTTCGGCGACGCAGAAATCTTGCTACCAAAGCCCTGCGATGCTTTTTCGCCAGGGGCCTGACGACCCGATCGCAGCCGAAGCTAAAGCATCGCATGAAGTGCTCGGAGAACTCCATTAATGAAATCACCGAAACGCCAATGTACAATCCGAGGCAGCCACCTAAGTCTGCAATAAGCTGACTCATCTAACGAGGTACGCATAATCGAAACGCATAAATGTTAGTACAGTGTATCTATTAAGGAGTCGTCAATCTAATAATCTAAGTCCTGCTGGCCTTAATTTTTGAAAATGATGCTTATACACTTGTACATGTATATGTATCATTATGTATTTGTACACCATATGAATGGCTTCAGGCAACCAAACTTTAAAAATAATAGTTCCTGTCATATAGAGACTACATATCTTATCTTCGTACTGTAATGCAGTGATATTATGTTTGCCTACTGAACATAGATATGTTATTGTCTAGGTCTGAATCCGGGCATAGACATAGCCTGCCCAACATCCAGCTAGTCATTTGAAGCAATACCAAACAGTTCCTATACCTGACGTAAAGATAAAACACTTTATTCGACACGAAATACGTGATTATATTCTCCACTCACTACGATTATCTATTTACCAAGTACGAACTTTCATCCTTAACTCTAAGATAGTTCATTTCCTGAATATAGACGTGAACACGAAGGAAGTTCTTTCGAAATTCGTCAGCTCCAGCGATGAAGTTTAAGTCATTGTCGGAATCTGCGACAAGACTCCAGTTGACGCCACTCTGTTCCAGTCGTCTGTTGACTATCGGGAATCGCGTTATGGCCTCGTACTGGTTTCGAAAATTAGGCCATTCCGATTGAGATGTAGTAATATCGTAGCGAATCTCGCTAAAAAAAAGAAATTGATGCTGTTAAATATTTGGTCCTGTTTTATCGATAATAATATATAGATACAGAAATGGAAAAAAAACGACGAGGTTCAACCCATGCGAAAAAGGTGTATATCTCACTCTACAGTGTACCACAGCAAATATTCCAAGGGCCATTATCATCGCTTGCACTGTGTATACCTTCGACTATTTAACATAGCTTTTTTATTGGCTGCATGAAAGGGAACCGAGACGATCAACGTTTAATCCAGTGCTATCTTTATCCTACGAAATAGATTACGATTTGTGAGAAAAAAAAAGCTATTTCTTCAGACTGGCCTCATATCATGAAAAATCTCAGGTCTGACAGACAGACAGACAGACCCTGTCTTATGTTCTGAAACATAAGGCCAGATTATAAATCAGATTATTATATCTCGTTACCTATCGCTTAAAATAGACGATATACTTGACTTATTTAATAGGTATTTAATGAAACACTTATGGAATAGGCCAAACTTAAAATTTCAGACAGAATAATATCATAGTTTATTGTTATTGGTTATTTAAAAACTCGGTTCAACCCGACATAGCTCCGCAACCTGTGTTAAGATCCTGTATGTACGGATCGACATATTAGTTTCAGGTAAATTTTCTGCAACGAATATTCGTACCCATCTCCTCTTGAAAAGAACCGCCTATGAACAGCTATATATATATACGCATGCCCAAATTTACGTTTTCCCTCAGTCTGTTTTCCCTCAGAGTCGACTGGGGTACACCGACCGCTTTCGCTACGAATAGCGGAAAAATTGTTCGTTGCGATATTTTCTCTAAAAAAAAAAATGAATCGAAGTCCCGCATTTAAGTTATAAATATAAAGAAATTTTGCAAAAATTAACTTTGGATTTCCTAGAAAATTAATACTAATTCATTCCGATACGACAAATCTATTCACACTCTGCCGAAACATGCTCACGCGACCCCCCCCCCCACCGATTAATGCTGAACGTACTTGCACTCTGGTCGACACAATTCTCTGCAACGCTTTCCGCTGCTGGACGTTGTGAAAGCGCGGTAAAATTGTCTTCGACATCGAGACTGATCTGCGTTACACGGGTCGCATGAACCAAACCGGTCATTTAACCGATCCGCAGCCAACTCGTCAAGACACTGACATGCTCGAAACAGAAATGATTCCGCGCACACCGTTTGACAATACTGCAATAACAATAACCGCCCGCAATGGGAAGTCATTCAATTCAAAGAGAAACGAAGTTCCACTTTTAAGATACAACTTGAATATGTTATCCAATGGATTTATTAAGAACTTCTACCGCCATTCCGTTAATAAAATGACGACAGAACTCAATAACTTAAACGCGGAAAGCGTGCTTTTGAGTGAATTAATGATTTTGGCCAATTACCACTTTCAACCGTTGATGGGGTGATAAACATATGCAAAATTGTGCGCATCATTATCACAAAAACGTCTGAGTAGCATTTCTGATGACGAACAAACTTAAGAAGTTCATCAGAGTTGAATCGATTCCGATCCTGATTCTGTATAGAGACATTTTACTCAAGTGCAATTCTTACGTCTAGCGTGTAGAGAACGTCTTTGCCGATAAGGTTTTCAAGCTTGAACCGCTTTAGATGCTTAGTCAAAGGGCTGTCGGAGAAATTCATTGTGCAACCCCGGTATGGATCAGGGAGACGGATGATTTGTCGCTGAAAACGTCACAAACGAAGAATAATTCCATTAGCTATAATTAATATCACACATCGACGCTCCTTGATCCTACATCAGCATTAACAACTAATATCTAACTGATCTCGTAGTAACGAAATAACTGCACTACGTTTACTGTATTGTACTTGTCTCAATTCTCTTTTTATCGTAGTGCAATAGTTCAAAGCCAATAGAACGCGTGATACCAAAACTTTTAGCTTAGTATCACGCGTGCTATTGACGCTGTCTGTGTGTACCCTTTCCCCGTAAGTATCACTCGAAATGCTAATACTAGTTTATTTACTCTACAGACTGTCGACTTACACCACCACATAGCATTGTAACTTCATGAACTTCTAAATTATCAATATTTACTAATGCGTATCTTTCAGGCTACACACAATTCGATTTGATCGTATAGAAAGCCGCGTGCACATCGCGATATCTTTGCACTAGGAGAGTTCATCAAAATCTATACGGTCTTAGGCGCTTCTGATGACTCCCGCTATACGGACCATTTTAACCGCGATGTACGTTTTGCTACCGGGGAGCAGGATCATACCGCCGGTGTCCAAGGTAGGCCGACTTCCCACCGCGTGGACAACCATTCTCGCTCCATATTCGCCTGAGACGATGTCAAGGTATTCATTCCGCTCGATATTGATTGTCAGCTGAAGACCCATGCCAGCTCCGCTTTTTACCGTCTTTCGTTCTTCCGTATTTAAAGTCAGGCTATGACAGAGACCGTAGCGGGGCGACTCGTAGGGCGTATTCTGTACAATCGATGAACTAAAATAGAAAAGCACACGTGACTCAGAATACGGCGAATGGGTAGACCTATTTCTCAACAATGTGAACTTACGTGATGTACCTTCGTTTTGAATAGATCGAACCGGAATTAATTAAGTGAAATCGTAATTCCCGTATGATTTTATGGCTAAAACTATTAGTGAATTCAGCTCGCTATATTTCTAGAGCCGTTAAGATCAGCAGCGTTCCACAGCAATCCAGACAATAATAATCCGCCAGAATGACACAGCAGATAAATTTATATTTTCACTAATCCTCACTAATTATTACTTAATAACTACTATAATATGTCTTACTAACGAGCTTGCGAATGTACAACATGCATAATTAGTATGTGGCTAAGTCAAAACTGCGCACATTATGCTTGCAAGTTCTTGGCGTTGCAACTTAAGCACTCCTGATATATATATATATATATATATATATATATATATTTTTTTTTTTTTTTTTTCGAGCAGATTAAGTTATAAAAAATGTATAACCTTCTTGGGTTTTAATGATCAGTCAATACTAGGTCAGATGTCTAGCTAGATTTTCAGTGGAAGGATCGTCACTACCCATCTAAAGTGATCAGAATCAATAATGTGTGTTACCTGGAGTTGAAACAGTCTTTAGACGAATACGTGCATTGAACAATCATATCAGCCGCTTGATGGCCAAAATCCTTTAACTGCTTTTTGGTCGTCACCAAATTTATCCACATATCGCTAAGATCCATAGTTCGACTTCGATTTACAATCTCGCCAGTAGTCCTGAAAAGCAATAAAAAATCAGTAGAAAAAAAGTGAAGAGTCGAGGAATAAATATATGGCATAATGGGTTGCAAAAAGATCCAAACTCTGTCCAATCGCCAGCACGATTAGATGGCAAATCAAGTTTGAGCTTTCCATTAGTTTAGATTGAATCTAGGTGCGTTAATAGAGGTCAATCTACTTAAAACAATCGAGTTCGTCGTTTCCCTTAAGTCCGGCCGCTGACGTCGTCGCAAGGAAATCTGGCATCTCTGAAGTCTGCGCTTCCTGCTCTTCTTGACGTTTGATCGTATCCTGAGGGTGAAACGCATGGGGATATGAGACATGTGGTACGTTCTCTTGTATAAACTTTTAGAATATAGAACTAAAATCGTTCCACTTTGAAGGTCCGTTTATACTTGAGTGTCACCTACATGTTGATATTGAAAAATTATAGAAAAGAAAATTAAATTTTGACTTTGATTTTCGGCTCTCGGACATTTAATGAAGCAGGCAAAATTACCGTACAGTATTCCGTTCCTAAACAACAATACGTGGATCTCGCAAAATTGAATTCTACCATACCTTCGAAAAGTTGACACTGTGCTAGCAATACCCGGGACAGGAGTTGCGTGTTTATCTATTCAATATAATTTTTGCATGCACACATCTGTACGTTTACGTGCTTTAAAGTAAACCCTTTCAACAAGGCCGTCCGAAATTAGAAACCCCATTTCAGAGACAAACTAAAACAAGACTCTGGGGTCACTTCGCGCTTTTGCTCAATATCGGGAAATTAACGCACCTTTAGATATGCCTCAAACTTTGTCTTCTTTAAAATATTTAGGTTGCAAAGCGTGATAGCAGGGAAGTCCAATTCGGCTGCGTGGATTTCTTCAGTTGATGTCGAAACAGGATAGTCAAAATAGTTCCCTAAAAGGAAACTCACATGGTACAGAAAACCTAACACCGCGCAGATGACAAAGATCATCCAGAAGATCTGCCGAATCCTGAAGCCAAGCCAAAGGTAAACAGCAGTGAGACAGGCACGCAGGATTCAACTATTAGGAAGATTTTTACAGGTCTGATAAGCGAGCGAAGAAATAACTCGTACACGTCAACTGAGGACCGATTCGTGTTTCTTTCGCAAACCAACCTATAATACAGAACGACCAGAAGTTGAATTGTTTCTATTTAGGTCTATTTATTTTTGATGCTTATCCATCGTAACTTTGTATCTTCAGTAAACAATATGTATATGTCATATAGAATATACCATAGCGACTAAAACAGTAGCAAGTAAATAATGCACAATGATAGTAATGATAGAAATCATAGTGCATTTATTAAAAGGTTTGTTTTATAACACCGTAACTTGGAACGCATGAGAGCATCAACGAATGAGTACGTTAGCTTTTGTATATCCGCTTACGCCATCTTCAGTTTATAGATCGATATTAATTGAACACTGACCCGCTTACCTATGTTTTTTCGTTAGGGCAATTCGGGCAAATCCGTGCGCAGTTACGGACATCGCGAATTCCTCATTGAGTTCACCGAACGTAATATTCGAGGTCGCAATATCCGCATAGTAGCTATTAGCACTGCTGGACGTTTGTGTCTCGTCTTTACCGAGGCACTCACTAATGGGACTGAATAGCGCGCTCCTCCGCCCAAGACGACCGTTCACCGACCGGTAAACGAGGTGGCCGGTACCTTGTTCCATCGTCAAGTAGAAGTCCCTTACGCAGTCACCTAGGACATGCTATATGGACTTAGAAGAAGGCAATTCAATCGTTCCCGATGAGGTCGGCGACTCAATTGTCGGCTAGTTGAAGCGCTATGTCTACTCAATACGCTGTGGCCTGACACGTAAA
>NW_019213084.1:55563-125373 GCF_002532875.2 Varroa jacobsoni | reverse complement strand
TAATTTATAGTGCTATTCTGTTCGAAAACTTTTAAGTAGTCTGATCTCGTTCGGAAACCTGATACTGGCGACACGAGACGCGTGCTACGATACGTTGATGAGGAGTAGATGTGATTAATACTTAAACATGAATAACTTTTTCAAACAACTTTATCTAGTTACACTAACCAATTTTTTGCAGATTCAATCACTAATAGTTCGACATGGGGGGGGGGGGTAAGCTAATATCATACGAAATTAAGAAGCTGCCAAGCTGAACAAATTCTTTCACTTTGCGCACTACCGTCCCGTGCAGTGCTTAACCTGCTTTTGACCTGCCCTAACGGCTTTATGCCCCAACTGGTTTCAGCTGAATCCGAAACTGAGATAGTCCTATCGAAGCAAAACGCAAACCTGACCTTTCGTGATCTCAATTTCATCAAGTCGCTCCGATGTCCATTCGGCTTCGAATGAAGTCGGATCTTTATGAGATTCAGACATGCACAATTCCATCTGCTCCATCATGCATTTGACAGAGTTTCCCTCCTGGAGTAGAAGTAGGACATTGGATTCGTAAACATTGCTTATCATGACCTAATACTGTGAGCGTAAAGTCACTATACACTGATCGAACTTCATACGATAATTCAAGGTCTAACTATCATTTGATTGAAGCTTATTCGGTTTGCTTTATTGCATTGCAATCGACTATATTTGACGCTAACGAGACATCAGTTTGGAAAATAAGATTACTGTGAAGTTTATAGACTATGCATTGAGTTAGAGGGCGATTTCGATGTCCACACTTCAAGACATGCATTTCGCTGAGAACCAGGCCGTCTTATCACACTATTAGTTCTCAGTGATAAGTTCACTGTTGCTAAATTTGCGCAACTACTGGGTATATATTTTAGACTGTTTGATATTCTGCCAGGACTTCATCACCGCTGTGATATTCTAGTTTCTGAAGGACAGAAGTTCTAAGTGCTACTTACAAACTCCATGTTTCTCAGGACTGTCGGCAGCGAGACAGTAGTATCACGATATTTAATTCCTTAATTTCTTCAAATGTTTATTAATCAGCTTGACCCAGTCACGTGACTAGACTATGCACAAAATTCTTGCTGCAGCGAAATCTTCAACGTAAGCTAAAAAAAAGATCCAGCAGCTGCGGTCCATTGGCTCACGTCCGCCCTGTATCATACGTACAGATCGCATCAGTCCATATATATATATATGCATATCATAGTAAAGCATACAGAAGATTTCAGGGTGCCCAACTTCGTCTGCATAGAAAGGGCGACTATTTTGCAGGCGAATACTGAGTACTTAGATGATAAACCGTTAAATACGCTTAATATGGGGCAAATACAAGAATAATATCAATTTATACTACACCAAGTATTAAGTGTTCTCAAATTTAGTTCGAAGCAGAATTCAAATAGCGACTGCCTGAACCCCGCTACGGAACCCAAAGGTATCACAAAACACATTACACCTTCGATTGACGCCGGTCAACGAACACTTGAATATTAACATCATTATACTTGTGTTATGGTAATTAGACCTATGTTACACTGAACCGATTCAGTATTACTGAGCAGACGACCTCTTACCATACGCAATAAGGATAAATTGTATACCTAGATAGCCTAATATGCCATTCGTATGCTTAGTTCATACCCCTACGCTTATCAAACCTAAATAAACTACTGCTATCGGCAGAACTCGTCCTCGTCACAGCCATTGCCGTAATCAATTGAGAGTCAGAAATCGTAGTTTCACTGCTTAACGTTACAAGTTTTTCTGCAACGATGAGCTTAACACTTGGTTTAGACGTTATATGACCATGCCGATTTTACGCCCGCAATGGACGTTTAGTAAGCACTTTCCCTGCTGTCTCATCGTCCTCAACTATTTCGAGTTCAGCCGGACCGAGAATTCTGTCCATAATACCCACAACGTAAAATTATCTTCATTAGGACTACAGAAAGCTGATTAATGCCTGGACTTATTGTTACAGTCACTGTTAGCGATGAAACGTTTTACCTTTCTAAAAATCATGATTACTTTAGCAAAGGTTTACCGATAGATAGGTAGACAAATAGACAGAGTAGACAGATAAATTCGCTCTAAAATCTTAGACTTTTAAACTAATAGATATAACTCATAGAAATCGTGCAACTGGTCGACCTTATTGTAGCTTTTTATCTCGAACAGAGAGGAGACCGAAACAATTGACTCAAGGTCGTTATCTGCAAAAATCCTAATTTTACCTAAATTTATCTACTCTTGGTTTTGAATGGCTTCGACATTCAACAGTACTACCCCTTTGTTGGAGATCTGATTTTCACATTAACGGTCTACCGCGTACTAGTTCCCAACGGCCTAATAAAGATATAGACATACATTGATTTAACATCGACCGGGGTTGTTTAACATTGAATTATAATCCTGATGGCGCACTCATTTTGGAGGTACAATCATTTCTTGCCAGTCATGGCTGTAAGCAGTTCCTCTGCAATCGCTTGCAGACAATGGCGGAACTAAAAAATGGAATCCTCAAGTGGAATTAAATGGAATATTCGAGACGCACGTTTATAAACGGGTACAAAGATTCGATGGACAACTGAATGCTACCATCGTAAATGCTTCTGTGTAATGGGCTGTTTTCCATTTCAATATTTACTATACAAAGTGTATGCAAATCCTAGTATTTTTCGAAATCGAGCGTATAACGGTGAAAAAATGCCTATTGCCAAACAAGCCTAAGGCTAACCGATATCATGGAGACTCCATTCATCTTTTTTTAATCCTTCTTATTCCACATGTGCAGTATATTTGCATTAAAAAAATGAAGCGGATTAACGAAACCACTTGCCGGATAATCTGTACGTTGCGATGGTATTCCAGGGTGAGCCATTGTCGACTCATGAAACCTCACGTCTGAACGCTGACGTGTCCGTCGTCCTAAAACACTGCGATGTAAACCTCGAAAAATTGACGTGTTCCATTGTGTTCGCATAGTCCGTTACTAGATGCGCGACCTATATGACTTCATTGATATATAGGTGAGCTTCCTTATCCACCTTTGGCTCCCCCAGGGGGTTCGCAGATAAATTAAGAAAAAAACGACGATTTCGCCATAGCTAATATCTTTCGGAAGTATTAGCACAAAAAACCAAGAATAACACGAACGCGAGGATGCCTGATATTTCTTCATAAAGATCGGCTAGGGCGCACACTACAACTCGTGTGAAAGGAGTCCAATACGCTAAAATGGCTATTGCAAGCTATTCGATTGTGTTTTGATCTATGATTGCTATCTATTATTAGCACAGAATCCTCTTCATAGCCAACGTTACACACTACAATTTTTTACATCATTTTTATTTATACATTCTTGTACACGCAGTCCTTGTAGTCAACCCTTCGGTACAGCATCGGTATAGTAAAAGGGTTAGTCAGAGTGGGCCTTATTGGAGTTGCTTTACTTTTTGCGTTTAACTCGCATAACATGCTGCAGTGAAAAACCAAAAGCCTGCTATCAAAAGAAAAGTACGCGTTTGTCGCTACTGCGGTCGGGCCGTGCATACGTAAGGTCTTATGGATTAACATGTCGATACGCACCGATATTCAAATAATGAAGGTCTCAGAAGACTTGCGATATCGAGAGTTCCGCTACATTATTTCGTATAAACTTGGGCCCATATAATAAATGTTAATTATATGAGCATGCTTTGTGAAATTTATATTTCTACTCTACTTTCTTTACAGTCAAAAGTAGTAATTAGTAATAATTAAAATAATAATAGTCAACAAACATATACCGACCAAGATTGCATATTATTACTGCTTTTAAAAGCGGCGATGATCATAACTGTGCCAGAAATCGAATGATAAACATCTAGCTTGCCAGGCAAATAACTTCTCTATTTGGTTTCGTTTTTTCATCGGTCCTTAATTCATGAAACACCATAACGTTGCAATTTTCTTTTAAATAATGCTTTAGATAACTGAATTACCTTTGACTTTTGCTACAAATTCATACAAGAGTTCCATAACACGAGTTTTTTTTCCGTCTGGTACCCCCGCTAGACATTCCATAGCACGCTTGGCTTCCAGCACAAAATGAACCATGGCTCTGTCTGTGCCCGACTTCGAAGCTCGGCGATTAGCATGCAAATACGTAAGCCACAAAGCTATTACCGCGACTGGGCACTGGGCAACCTAGAGCTATAATACACTACCCTGCGATAGTTCTGTATACAGTAGCTTTACAACAGTCGATCAAAAGGCAGTAGCCATATTTTATAGAAGCGCACGTAATACTCGGGGCAGGCTAACCGCAATTCTAATTCTCTTCATGCTCTCCACAGATTGCATATCTAACTACCACTACATTATGGAATGCGTTAATCACCTAATTCCGTTTCATAGATTCACTTCGCATGTTGTTAGTGTTACTAGCTTTCTTTCGCGCCAATTTCTAAATACCCCCACCCATGCTTGCCGCATTTACCCACTTAGCGAACGATAAGCCTTCTCCCACACTGGGTCTCTCCCCAATTCTAAGTAGTCAACAAATGTTCATCCACTTGCTGGCCGGTTCGATGCATTTAGTCATTAAGACACCGCACGCCCTCCTATCCACACGCAGGAACACATATTGTCTTACGTTTCGTAGCATTCAAAAAAGTAAATTTCCCGTTGCCGTTTCTGTATTCACGTGCGTCGACCGCTTGAACGGTCTTCGGCGCCTCAATGCAGCATGGATCCCCTAAGCCCGCCCAAATTCAAACCAAATGGAACTGATTAGACCTTGCTCGCCTCTCGCAACACCACGATCGCTATCTTACAGCACAGTGCTTTGCTTATTCGTCGTTCGTTTCAATACTGCCCTAGGACTACTAGTGAACCAAGCAGAGTTGGAAGCAGTGGAAAGAATTGCATCGAGGAGTGTCCGCGTTAGTGAAGCTAGTGATAGGCGACATTCCAGCGGAGTCTGGCGTAGCAAGTAACAAAGGTAGTACGGGTGTTCGGCCCATTCCTGATACAGCAGAAACAGCCGTGAATGTACTGCTGCAGTAAAAATCGTCATGAATTCGTGTATCCTCCGTAGTGTTCTGCTGTGAAAGGCTGTTTCTATACTATTTGTGCGGACTATTCGGCGTTGGCGCCCGCTTGCCGCTAAAGTATCACCGCCTACCACTGAGTGGCTGGGCGACTGGCTCGAACGACCAAGTGAGCCGAAGTGCTGGCTAATGCTGTTTGTATTGTCTGGTATTCGCTGACTGAGACGAGAGAGTGCAGTTCTACGCTGAGTAGCGGTGGCCAGCAGATATTATCACGAAAGCATGATAAAAACGATACGGACAAGGACTGCCACAACAGAGATTTCGACAGGGTGATGAGGATACGAAGCACACTATCATGTTCAATGGTTTCTGTCAAACTCCAGATTAAATATATGAGGTCATTTCGTATTTAGACACATCTTTACATCATTAGAACAGCTGTCTTGACTCAATCAAATTCGAACTGAGCTTGCAGAGTGAAAAGAAAGATGCTTTTCTCCAATCTACCATAAAGCTAAACATAGTGCTCCTCAGAGGCCAAGGATGTGCCAATGAAACTCTTAACGTATTGCAGTCACCGAAAGGCAAACGTTGAAACCGTCAGAGTTAGAGTTCGATTTGAAAATCTGGTGCTCGAACACTTCCGGCTTCTCGGAGTCTGATGGCTTGCAGTTTTATTCTCTGACCAGGTAGCCCGTGTCAGCTGTTGCTGTTCGATTGAACCAGGAGCGTCAAGCAACACTGGTGCTAAAGGCAGACTTTCAGCATATGTATGTGCGTGTGTGTGTGTGTGTGTGTGTGTGTGTGTGTGTGTGTGTATCCGTCTGTGTCTCTATCTGCCTGCATTAAAATGATATAGAAGGTGAGAAATCTGTCGTGAGTAAACTAAGCATGAACACAAAGCTCATCTTTAAGGTAGCTCAGTTCGAAAATTGATTTCGCCAAAATTCAATCGTCAGTCAAACACTGCTGAGTGTTGCTGGATTATTCAACGAATTATACTCAGTGAAATCTGACGGAAATAGGTTCGACGTTCGTTTCTCGAACACGAAGCAAGATACTGGGAAGCGCCGGCTATGTGTTGAGAAGATGTGCCATGAAAATTTCCATGTGATTAGTTGGGGTTGTTCAAATGTTCTCGCCGCCAAGATCAACTGTTTAAGGACGGCAAAAAGGGACGACGAGCAGCACTTGTTCTTCTCATTGCTTGTTGAAGTGCTGCTGCATAAAAGCCACAACGTATAGTGTACTACGATTCTTCCCATAAAAACGAGCCCTTGCTTTGTGAATGTGTCGCAGTGAGTGTTGAAATAACCGGAAAGCTAGCTCGCAGTGAGGTGTGATCCCGGTTATTGCCATCAAATCTATAGTGGGACCAGGATGAGATTGGATCTACGACGCAAACGGGGCCTCTGTGCCTTACTACTGATGCTTTTCTGGTAAGTAATTAGAATTTCGCATTCTATAGATCCAGGTCGATGTTTAATTTTGCCACTAGCGTCGTTTCGAAGATCAGCCGAGTTCTCATATCGGCGAGTGGTCTTAATATTACTGTTGCAATATCAATCGATGTTAATTAATCTCCCGATCGATACAAACAGCTCCATTTAAAGGTGCCAACCAAGAAGCGAAACAATTAGTTCGTTGCACCAATGCGTTGCAATGTAGAAGCGTTTTCGAATATCGGTCCTGATCGGTCCGCATGTGTTGCTCGTTCGGGATGGCCGAACACTCCGTATGCTTTTTGGGGTAGCCTGCGAATGAACCATGGAACGTCCTGTACACTGCAGCAGCTACGGCTAATGCAGGGAGGCGCCAATCAATTCATATCTTATAACCGGAAGCTCGATTCCTATAGAGCTAAAAGCGCTTGTAATTATAACAGCCAAGGTATGGCAGCAGTTTACCATTGATGCGTTCGAAATGAACGGATTTCGAAACAGTGCTTACGGAAGCAGTGTTAGGAGATGGGAGATTTCGTTGGAAAATCGAATTGATAATGCCCGCTGAATTGTTGCTGCTGCTGCTGCTGAGCTATTGTAGCATGAGTAGAAAGTAATAGTATTCAACAAAAGACCAAGTTTCAACTGGATACCTTCAGACGCTTGTGCACTTTGCCGTATATAATAGCAGGTCTCGAATCATTATTGACGAGGTCGCAGTCTCATGGTCGATGAGTGCGTGTGTAGGCGAGTCTAGCAAGGCCACCAGACCTGACGCCCGTATGAAAATGTATTCGAATGTATAGTTAATGTGAAGATAACACTCGCTATCGATAATGATCGCTCGACTCACGCATGTATTCATTTGGTACTTTTTTACATTTTTACGGTCTCGGAGACGCATGATTAGGCGGTGGCGTCCCGCCTAAAGCAATAGTAACAGAAGAACCTGTAGTTATCTGGACTCTGCTCATTATTATTCACTTTATTTAATCGTATTTGTTTAAGATAACTAATGTCTGGCCGTATTTCGTATGGCATGATATTAGCAGTAAGTTGGCAAGGTGCCATACGTTCAAAGCGCAAATACGTTCCGACTTTATCTGCAGCCGCCTGGATGAATGAATGTTTAATGGACGCGGTTTATATTAAAGAACAAAAAAACATACGCACGATGGTTCGATGGGTGATTATACTATGTGATGGATTTCCGACCAGATCCCGGATACTCGTTTCCGGTTTGGAGAAACCATTGAGGCAAAATGCAGAGGTTCAAGTAAATTTCGAAAATACACGCATCTCATCATGAGGGCTAGTGCGACCTATGTGAGATCTTGTGCGGTTTAGGTTACACTGCAGGAAAAACAACGTAATATTATATTGTAGGGCCCTGTCCCAGCAACCCTAGCAACGCTTTTAAAAGCGTTTTATATTATTTTTACTGTTGTGTAGTGACAGGTAATAGTTTGTTATTAGCTTGATTTCAATACCCGTTTTATCAGCATTGTTTTGTCGAATATACTTGTTCCCTGTTAGAACGAATGCTGGAGACTTGTAAACATTGATTTACCGGCAGGACACCTTTCTGCTTCCCATTTTTATTTTTACTGCCCCCAAGTGATTTTCTTTCTCCTTCCATAATTGCGGTTTGCACAACTCAACCGCATCGCCCGTATAATGAATTCGAAAAAGATTTACTATAGGTTACTGGAATTAAGCAGGAGTGAATAGTTTTCCCAGTCGTCACGAAGAAGTGCGGACTGACGCAGCCACGCATGTAGAGCCTATAACGCCTCTTATTAAATGGGTTTGCTAGTATTTATATGGATGTATGTCAAATTCGATAGAAAACAAGTTTGGACGATCTATGTTTCCGGCTTTCGTTTTTTCGCTCTAAGCTTACGCATCACATGCTGGCCTTAAAGCATTGACCACATTTAAATGCACACAAGTAAATGCAGTAAGATTGCATACGACGGTATCTATTTAAAAAAAAAAAAGGTGTAAGTATATTACCCAGTTCCTTATGGTTAGCGCTTAACGCGAACTGTAAGCTGCGTCCAGAACCGGTGGAAATTTCTGACCTTCTGTTTTATTGTGCAAACGCGCGCTATTTTTTTGTCAAATAAATTGACAAAAAGTAACAACTATCACAAGCCTGTTAGTATGTGGTCATTATTAGCAGCATTGTTAGTTGGTAAGGTTCACCCGGCTGCGCGTGACGCGTCTGAGTTAAACTGTAGTAGTGTATGTCAAAGGTCTGACGAGACCCGTGACGCCATGGTGGCGGCTTTCAAGACGGGCAGAACCGAACAACTGGAGAAGCGAGTTGTGTAGCAGTATGAAAATTTAAAATGTTTGCCGGCGCTAAGCCGGCTTTTGCTTAGAAATAACGAAAAAGAACAGCAGTAAAAAACGTCGTGCTGCTAAACGAATAGAGAAACGCTAAGTGCTAGAAAAACGCTCAGTGCTAGAAAAAGTAGTAGTGTTTCTGCAAAGCCATCTTTTCGCGTTAGTGCATCGAATACGCGAAATCGCGAAGCGAAACGCTAGGAAGTACAACCTGTTGTCATGTTCCACTGTATTTGATTGTATATGACAAATTAAAAAAGTAATCTGCAGTCAAACAAGCTAGGATATGATAGGATTAATTGGGCGCGCCATGGGGAGCGAAAATACGTCGACGACGCAATTCGGTTCGCCTTTTTATTGGTCTCGGTGGCCTTACATACGGTGCTACGGTACTGTGGTTTGGCGACGCAGTAGACAAGTATCATTTCAGGATAGACGTCAGGATGGTCAAGTAAAATCAGCGTGTACTAATTCCAGAAACATCACCGAGTGAGTGGCACTAAAAAAATTATATGGATAAAAAGATTTTTATTCACATCGACCCAACTATGAGGGATGCCTAACGTTTGTTATTGATTACTTGATTGATTTTTTTAATACTAAAGATAATCTCAATGCTAAGTACTTGTATATTATGTCTACCGTTTTTCATGGATCATCTTCCTAATCGAACACCCCCCCCCCCCTATACGAATTAGCCATAAAGGTCAAGTGTTTCGTTGTTACCAAGTGCTACCGTTACGAAAAAAATTCATGAGGATGTAGTTTAGACGCGATGTTTATCAGGAAGCGAGAAGAACTACAGTGAAGTGGTTATCTTAACTTATTATATAGTCACCTAACTTTATTATGAAATTAGCTACTATTACAAAAAAAAAAGTTTCGGCTTTTCACAGACACGCCACCGGCTTCGGGAGGAGAAATAGTTGATTATTATTCTTACATTCCTATGTTATATTGATGATAATACTATTCAATTGAAATGTTTTACCTCTGTTTTTTTACCTTTCTCTGTACAAGAAACACTTTTTTTTTCCCAAATACGATCCCGCTCATTCTGAATGAACTCTCTTGTCGCTTTGTTCTAAGCTTGTCTGTCTGACGTCTGCAAGATTTTGGCTATTGATTTACACGGGCCGAACTTTTATCCTACCAATATATCGTTGTCCCGTTAGTTCATTTCTAGATGGCGAAAGTGCCTTATCTAAATACGAGTTCAGTGATTACAAAGAAATGACAACAGTTTAATCCGTATGGACAATTGCAAGTCAATACAACTGCCGTTATTGTTCCTGTTTCCAATCACCAAACTTGATGGTCAGCGAATGAAGTGTTAGTTCACGTAATTTCATAATTGATCAGATAAGATTGTTTACGCTGTCCCTATGGGGAGTCGCATTCACAATAACTATACATATCCCCATCAGATTTAATAAGCAACTTAGCCAATTTGTTGGATAGCCAAGCTTTCTTAAGCTATCCTGTTCGTTTCCTGAACTGCGGGAGCCCCGCTTCCCATGTTATCATGTATATACATTAGGTTTTACATTTACAAATACGTTAGCAGAAATCGCATGGTTAAACACAAATGAACGTGTGAATTTGACGCAATTTCATTAATGCACATTTGAAAACGCTAGCCTACGTCTCCTATGGTGGTGGATCCTAGATCCGTTAGATCTGGCATCCGTAAACGTGATGTACGCATCAATCTTCTCCAAGAAGAGGTAAAAAGATTGATGCCGTATTATGTAGTCGATGCTCTTGCCATTCTGATTCTTCAAACATTCGGTGTATTGGTTCGAAGCTGTACTTAAACTGTGGATTGAATTTACCGAACGCAGAAGTATCTGAATTCAACGCGCACGCAGATACGTAAGGTAGGTGTAATGATTATTCGTAACGTCTATTAGTTTATGAACAGATGTTAATGATAAGCAGGAACTGCTCTTTGGAGAGGCGCACGCGCCCAGCAGTGAACTATCAGAGAAGCTAGATGCATGCCCGAAGGCACCCTTAATTAGAGCCCATAGTTTCGAGGAAAACATATCTACAAAGCGGTGTAGCTAAGCAAGTTTTACACACGCAAATAAAATAGGAATGTGCATACTATGGATAATTGAAGTATTTTATTCTACAAAGATATAAGCATCACTTCGAATCAGCCTTGCCGCACCTCGAAATGCTACGGCATCGAGTGATATGGTAATAGGAAAATCAGCCATCGTATGAATCGAACCATCAAAGTGGTCAGAGCGCGTATTAAATTAAATTTTGCTGGATTGCGTTTTTTCGCAGCTGCTGATTATGCCTTTTTATGAATAACAATTTTGATTAATTTGATAAAACCCCCATTATACGACGCATTTCTCCTTGGGCAAAATCATTGTGTGCTTGCAGCTCGTTTCTAGTTTGTTCTAGACAGCAAGTGCGTTCATGAGTAGTTCAGGTAGGTTTCCGGGGGAGAGGGAGGGGGGGGGTAAGCACCGTCCTGCTTGAAAAGCAGCCACCGCAGTATCAACTCAAGGTATCGAACGGGCTCACAGATGGATAGACAGGGAGTCATTTTCCACATCACTGCATCCCATTCAGTCAGTATCTGCTAATTTTAGTGCGTCAGTTCATGGTCTAAGCATAAGCTGTTACTTTATAGCCAACGAGCGGTCTATTACTGACATTCAACTGCTGTTTTCAGATGGCAACTTTCTGGGCCTTTTGTCCCCCCGAACGCTATTAATGCAATTTAGCTTTGATATTTTCTCGTCTCAAGTGTGCTTCGGGCATGTACATTGTCGTTGCTTCGTTGCGATTTAGGAACCTGCCAGAAAGACCGAGCCAGCCGCTTTTCGTCTGTGGCCCGGCCATATTCAGCACGATGTTTCTTAAGCGTTTCTTCAGCATACGCGACGCTGGTGATGACGCCATCACAGCTGCTGTTGCTAAAACGTGGACTTCGGCAGAATTAACTGAAAACAAATGGACGGTTTCACTGGTGGGTTGACCTAGCACCGACCCGTCAGAGTAACCGGGTTTCGCGCGGCTACTCTTGACACGCGGCGCTCTACGGGCGTGCAAATAAGCTGCAGCCAGTGGAAAGTAGAAGCAGCTACACTGCTGCGAGCAGCGGCCGAGGAACGGACAGAAAATGTTCCAGAAATTTGTGACTGACACACACCACAACATAAACATGTATAGTAACGCCAATATTATAAACGACGTGCCGGACCTTAATAAGGAGTTTAGCGGACGACACTGCGAAGTGGGCTATGCAACAGAAGCTTCCTGGAATGAAAATCCTATCGGCTAGATTCGGCAAGCGAATTTAGAATAATCAGCTGACGTCTGCTTTGAACGAATCTTTCCAATAACGTTTTTCATTTAAAGAAACTGCTCATGCTTAACAAAATTGACTTCTTTGTAGGCTCTCATTGAGAAGAAGGCTGAAAAAAGATTCGCGTTAAGCTATGAGATCGGCGGATTTTTTTTCTTTTGAAAAAGTCTTCATTAAGGAAAATAGTTTTTTTTTTTTTTCTTAATCTAGGAGCAAAGAAAGAGAATTCAGCCATTCACACACATCCTCACCTTCCACCGCGACACGGTTCATCGGCCAACGTACTATTAATATCCTCGTTCCTTAATTCCTTACTCCTTAGTTCCTTAATTATCCTACTGGTTTATATATCTGTACGGTAGCCTATTGTATTAGCACCGTTGTATACAGGAGATGGCTGATCCTAAGCGCACAAAGCGTGTATAATCGTGTTCTACTATACAAAAAAGCGTCTGGTAATAATTGTCACGACAGACAACGTTTTGACGCTAACAGACGTTTCCCCAAAGTCCATTAGTCTAGATCCAATCTTTCATCTTTAAATATTACCTGCCCTTCTGGACCGTTACGTTTTGCACTTGTGTTGAGTAGCGATAGCCGTGGCCCACGGTGGCATCGGCATGAATACTCCTCAAGCCAATGCGAGGTTACTATTTCAAAGATGTTTCTATTTGTTTGCATGCTGGTCACGTGTATAGATGGTAGGGTGCAAGGGAAACGAGGGCTCCGTAAACTGATGTGGTGGTAACGTTTGTTCTATCGACATTCCAGTAACGAACATGACTCTGATGTGTATGCTGAAGGCTAGAAAGACAAGGTCGACTTTATGCACGTTTGATATATGTATGTTTTTCATTAGATTCGAGTAGTGGACGATAGAAGAGGCGCGTCTCAGCATAGCGAAATATATAGCTGCGGCATCTCCTAAGCCGATTGTGTCTTCTTAAAAAAACTCTTTCGCCCCTGTTTTGTTACCAGTACTTCGATAACGTTTGTTTTGTTATTTATTTTTTCTACTTTAAAACGAGACAGCGTATTTATTTCTGGTGAGTAGTTGACGTGATTTGGAAAAATAATGATAATGGCAGTTTCCTTCTACTAACGTTTTTATTATTTTGTACATTCTCAGGTATATTATGCATATCTTTGTTGTTATCCTTGTTTTTAGCTATGATCATTTCTTAGCGGATTAGTTAAATTAGAGCAATGTTCTGCTATTACCAAAAAAAGCCTTTCTTTATATTACCAAAAGTACACATTGAGCCAACGTTCATCTAGGCTTACAGCCTTAGCGGCATATCTGGATGCAGAACTATAAGAATGAATAAATCATAAGTATCATTCACTCAGTACTAGTGCCTCAATCTGTTCAAATGTCTAGCATGACACAGGATAAAACCACATACTGAACGCTCAGTTGACCAATGGGTGCCATTTAAGCCTTCCCGCTAGCGTCAACCCTGGACACTATATTTTTCTTTCCCTATATGTCGAAAGGCGGCTCTAATTTAGATTCCCGGCGTCTTCAGCGAATGATAACTAGTCGATAAAAAGCTCGCCGTCATGCATGCGTATTTTTACTTAATGATCTCGTCTTAATGAGATACGTCGCGCACGCCGGTTAGTTTATTTTCTATCTTTTGTGTGCTAAAATGGGAAACGCTGTCTCAAAGGAATACACCGTCCACGAAACGGAACCAGACGCGACTACATACGGCGTCACTTCAGAAAAACTCGTGAGCCGACCTGGTAAACGATGCGAACCTCCCTAATGGGCCACGTAACGCTGTAGTGTCGATACGCTTGCGTTTCCGCGTGACTGCCAGAAATGTCCAGATAGCAGGGTTCGCGACTATTCTTGAACCAAGACATGTTTCATAGGTATGTTTGTGGGCAATGTATCCGTGGTGCTAATTTAGGTGTCCATGTTGTGCCTACATCTGATACCTAGTGTAACAATTGAATACCGATTTGGCCGCCACGATCGATTTCAGCCATCATAAGTAATGAATTACTATGTAGCCCATGTAACACCGGCCTAGTTTCAGTGTATTTGCAAAAGTTTTTTGTGATATATATATATATATATATATAGTAAACATTGAGCTATACATACATATATGTTTAGTTAATATAAATACTCTTATTAGAATTTAAGTCAGTTTTTATTCTTAGCATTCGAAGGAGTGATTTGTGACAGCACCTTGTGTCTGTATCCACCTGTGGTCGAACAACCCAACGTCCTCTGAGTAAATAAGTAGGTGAAAAAAAGCACAACTAGTGTTCTTAGTTAGCTTTCGTCGCATGTCATATTATAAATACATGTTTGTAATGATTCATTCACATTCATTTTTATCTAACGTTTTTGTTATTTGAAAAATACAAGTCAGTCGTTTGTTTGAATCATGCCAAAGGTTGTCTCCAGCCATGAAAAGCGTTACTTTTTCACTCGTCGGAGAAACGCCAGTCTCTCTCAGAAATAAACCTGAATTCTATGTTTGGGTTGTTTGCAAATGGCCGAACAATTTGTCTCCTATTGTTCGTTGAGAATTGCCCGTTATAGAATTTCGGACGCCGTTACGCAGACTGTGTAACCATTCCGGAAGCTGTTCGCCGCAGTTGTGTGGTGGTGGGTCAAGAAACGCTCGTATTTTTATTCCAGCCTTAGGTTAGGTTGAAAGCCGCTGCATCGAGACAACAAATGTTACAGTATGCTGTATGCATTGTGCTAAAAACACGCACATCATTGCACAATTTAATGCACTGAAACATACCTGTAAAAGCACGTATACTCTAAGAATACCGTATTGTAAAAAAGTATTGGCCTATCTATCTATCTAAATGGACTTAAAGCCACATATTATTAAGTCGGATTCGCGTTGGTGTTAACTGAAAGCTGAGATTTATTCAGAGCGCCTTAAAAATGAGCATAGTTTCGATATACTTCACAATGTTATTACGATCAACATATACATTTATGCTATTTGTGATCACCATGCATTATCACAAAGGAATTGGCTTTGAGATTACTTAGGGCGATCGTAACAGCTTTTGATCGATATGACAGAAGCTCCCCATATCATGGACACCAATTATCAAAAAAGAAACTGATGAAATAGCTGTGAAAGACCCATGATCATGTCGAAACTAGACGTTCATGATCAAACAGCTTCAAATCAATTGAAGAAGGCTGGCTGTGAAAAGCCTGGATGTTTCGGTACCACACGAATTGACGCAAGGTAATTTACTTTATCGTATTTCCATTTGTGGAACTCAACTGTAAAGTCAACGAAATCAAGCCATTTTTAAAGCGGTGTATCACGGGTGATGAAAACGGGCCACATAGACAATACGTGCAAATAGAAAATGTGCTCTACGATCTGTGGCATAGCCCAAACTGACGCCATAGAAAGTGATGTTAGGTGTTTAACCGGATCAGAAAGTATATTTTGAGTTACTGTCGCCTGGTAAAACGATTGACTCAACCCTGTGCTGTCAACAACTAACAAGATTACAACAAGCCATTAAGAGAGGCGACCGGAATTAAAGAACAGAAAAGGCGTCGTCTCCCATCATAACAATGTTAGATCATCTCATCTTTAGCAATTCGGCGAAAATTTAGAGAGCTTGAATAGTAAATTTCAATGTAACTACTGTATAGCTCGAATTCTATACCATCGGACTGTTTTGGTCCCCACAGAGCTTCCTTAACAGCGTAGATTTCAGTCCAATGGAGACCCGCAATTAACTCTTGTGTGACCATTATTTGCCTAGAAACCGCCGAAATTATGCAGTGATTATGGTGTCACAACAAAAAAAAATGGAAACAGGCGAAAATACCGCATACTTATAAATCTAGCTGTAAATTAATTCATGTGATGTTGTAAAATAAAAAGAAATAACATTGCTCACATTTCGGTGTAAAAAAGTACTTTTTTGATAAACTAGTGTTAATGCATATTCACGTTATTCACGGGCTCGCATATTATTCGACTACTCATGCATTCTGGCCATTTTGAGCGTCAGGGTACTTTTATAGCAAGGACGTCGCGGTAAGACCTCTTGCCGGCGTCAGTTAGTTGCTTCATGGCTCGTGAACATATGCGAACGCGGCAATGTTTCTTCCTCTAGTCAAATTGGCAAGTGCTGCGTGCAAGGCGAAGCCTACGGCCACGTGAAAAGCCTTGTTCCTTCAAGGAGCCTTTCGTTGTATTCCTTATCCATTGCGTGATGGCGCTATCATTATTGTATCATTCAAGCATATATACAGCATGGGGCAAGACTGGGCTTACCAACCAAAAGGGTTTAAGCTTGCTGTGAGAAAAAGTTAAGCTTTGAAAAACAGTTGAAACGGCGCCCGTTTAACCTGCAAGTTTACTTTTGCACCTTATGTATACTAAAGGTAAATAGCATGTAGCTGATGCGAAGTGATTCGTATATAGCAGACATTAAAAAAAAAAGGCGTAGCGAACTCAAGGAAGTCCCGAACAGGGGGTCGAACTGTCGGTGTCCAGCAAAACCTGTAGTTTTTATTAATAAATTCAGTGGCTCTGCAGTCAACCGACATGTTGTCGCCAATCTAATAAACGCGTACCCATCCAGCGTATGTCCAGAGGGACAAGGGTATGCTGTTGAAAGAATGCATCTTGTTGTCGAGTAATTAGTTTTGGATAATTTATTTGCTAAGATAGGTAATGGATGGTGTCTTTTTCGAACGGATAGTCGTAGGTCAGCAATGCAGACGCTGGGTTAGCAGTGCGATTGCTAATTGTGGGTTTGTTCTCTATTGGTTTATTTTGCAATCCCTTGCTGTTGTCAATAACCGCAAAATAGCGATGAAACATGATGATAAATTTAACAATATTCAAAGACGGAGAGACAAAACGGAATATTCTAAATGATTTCATTCCAATTATGCTGAATAGCCCATTGAAATGGGTTACTAAAATGAAAGTGATCGCTTCATGCGAAAATTAAGCAATATGTGATCTAATGCTCCGAGAACATTTGGTTCCGAATGGTACCGCATCTGTTCATAACAGCCATCCGTAGCGAAATAGGTTGAGAACAACACATCGCATTTGTATACTAATTAATCAGCTGGTACGAAACAGCCCTGGTGGCTGAAGACCGAACTAAATCCAACAATGCATTAATGCCGCAATCAAACGGTAGCTTGAATATAAAAGAGTGCAACACTGAGCTATCGCTAAGGCATTCTGGTCAAATCTGGCATAACTATATTCTGAATAGTAAATGGCCACATATGTAGCAGTATTTCATTCGGAAGTCGTTTACTGTGTGAACAATTGAAGAAATTAATGAGCATGGCGCGCGCCTTTATGCTATTGCAGATACCAGTGGCAAGATCGGTCGATAACACTAACAAACAAAACGTTCAGCTTTGTTTACCTTTCGATCTTATACGAGCGATTTTCAATTACCAATCGACTTGGCAGCACCAACTGTGCAGCAACGAGCTGAAATGAAATATTTAACAGATAACCCTTGAACCATAAAGAACTACGGGTCAATGGTGTTGCAATTGAGATCCACTTGGATTTGTCCCGTGTTTTTAAAGAGGATCCCTCAGCCAAATGCTTTTTTTTGTCATTCAACCAAATCAGTTTGTGGACCTCTGAAGCAGTCGCTGTTCGACTGAATTGATTATCCTTTCGTAACCAGTATACCTGGGAATTCTACTAAAGCTTCAGCAGTTAACCTCACGTAATGGCATATGTTCACCATGACACAAGACGGTCCCACCGAAGACTTGCCGTTTTCATTGCCGTCTTCCAGACGAGTCCAAATTCAGATGAGCTTGTCTCACTTAATTGGTTTCAATAGCTAACCGCAGAAATTCGTAGATTCCTTTTACCTTGAAATACATATTGTGCAGACGTTGCATAGGCTCTTTTTATTCGGATTTGTGTCAACAATCGAAAAACAATCACTGATGGAAGTCGGTGCTCTCAACCCCTAAAAAAATAACGATAATAACCATACAACAATATCTTTAATCGATTATTTCATCGTAGAGAGATAACACATAACGAAGCTATCTTTTACCTATCTGATCCCATGCTCTACACATTGTTGTTTAATACAGTAGGGTAATATTATCTTCAACGGCTGAATGGCTAAATACAACAATAGTCCGAATAAATCTATATTTTATCATTGGAGAATAGGGTAGGAGTGAGCCGAAGATATGTGGAATACAGATGTGTTGAGAAGTCAGATTTTGGCTGTATCTTTGGATCTGACTGCTTGGGGGACAGGATGCCGCGACACTTGGTATATCCAGGTGCGTACATGCGAATCATTTCGGTTGAATTAATACGCTCCAAGGGCAAAAGTTATTTTCTGCGTCGTTCCTTCCATAAGCCATGCAAATACACATCTTTTTCAAGAAAGCTAACCTTCTCCCTCGACGTGTATTAATGAAGACGTTTAGCAAGCAAACATACTATTACTGTCCGATTAAAAAGATATTTTCTCTCAAATCGCACAAAGCGCTATATTTTCACATGCATTAAACCTCCTATAAATTTTGACCTCTCTATTTTATCTCAGCTAAGTTAAGTGACTTAATACTTCTTGTCTAATAGATTTAGAAGAAACAGTTAAATGGAGGTCTTAACCTATAACTCGTTACTCATATTACCACTGCACCATGAAATAGATAACTTTCCTTCGTTGAATTTAAATCTAGCCAACAAAATGATGTTCCTTGAAAAATACGCGTTGTAAATGAATGTATGATTTGTTTTACGACTCTACGTATGATTTCAGCTGTCGCGTCAATTGTAGCAACACCATGCAATGTTCTGGTAGCTTGCTTTAGTAGTAACTGGCGTCCTCCACATTGTTATCATCAGTTCCGGTTACACCGTTTTTACAGATTTCTTTTGCAAGTTCCCTCAAAGAAAATGCAGTGCTAAAACACTGATTTCGCCTGCCTTAAGCGAGGCTCGACTGCCCTAATGCAGCCAATACACTACTGATGGAAAAACTCTAGGTCATGGAGCTACGTATGAAAACAAATCCTTTTCCAGTTGCAGACAGACGTATTAGACGAAACCGCAAATAAGCCATGTGAGAATTTCTCTATACTCATTGAGTAGCTTCGGTGTCACTCTGTGGTTATACGTCAGCTCCTAGATTTTTTTTTGTTATCAAAATAATTATGTTCTTTGCACGTCGTATTCTTAGGATCATACGTAAGATAAGGAACACGTGCGGAGTAATGTTCTAAGGTTACGTTTCACGGAAGAGTTGAGTCATTACCTTATTACAACTCATCTACAATAGCAAAATATCGTGGCCTTTCACCCTTCGCATAATCACTTCTCCTATTAGCCTTAAATAACTTGATTAGTCATTTTAGAAGTCATTGCCGGCTATCCTAGCCTGTCACGGTCATTGCCTGCCGACCCAAACAACGGCATACTATCAAAGAACTGATACGGTCATCCAAAAAACGCGACACATCTTTAATGGCAACAGCAGTAGCAGCATCCAAAATGGGCCTGTGCAGCGTCGGGTCGACTTTCACGAATAATCAACAAATGACTAAATGTATTTAGCTTAGTAACTAGCAAGCAGCAGTTGCTAGCTATCAGTTCGTTTCTCCCATGAGGCTCAAAACCGCGACGTTCGGCGTGTTCGACTCCTCCCTACTAGGGCTTTCTATTATTATATTTTGTACAGATCGTGCCATCATCCAAAGCAGGAAAGTTACTTAACCTAGTAAGTGGCGGGAAATTTTGAATAAGTGGCTCTGAGATCAAAGGAAACACAGAGGTAGGAAACGATTTATAAACGACCAGCGCTGCATGACCAACACAAGGGGTGAAAATTGAGTATGTATGCGGTTGTATGGTCAGTCTGTCGGCGGTTAGCGGTTTGAAGCAGCTAGCACGAATAGCAGGTGACATCGATGAAACAGCCAGTAGAACCGGCGTCCGCTTCGCCGGTTGGTAATAGCACTGAAGGGGATACAGGCTCTGACCTTAGTAAAAGGTTGATTAAGAGGGAAACGAACAGCTATGGAAGTCAGAAAGCAACGATAACGATGAGGGGGTTGTGCTGGGTAGCAAAGTAACCTTGAAACCTTTTGGATTGTTTTATGATGTAGATTGGGTAATCAGTATTGAGAAATTTATGCTGAGATTCGCCGAGGACTTTTTTCCACTTACTGGGCGTGCACTGCCCGTATTAGTCCTTTTGTATAGATGATAGAACTCCGACCGTGGAGAGATACTGAAGTCATTTGTCGGTCGCCAGGTTTGCACATGACTAGTCATGAGCAAGCAGTTGAAAAACAAGTTGGTCGTACCGGGGAGATTTTGTGGCTGTGGCTTTTATTTATCGTAGCTGTTGACCCTATATAATACACACTGCACGACAAATGTAATAAAACAAGTGCAAGTACATACTATAAAATACATGCGATTACTGAACATCATCGGATACAAGCTCTGTACTGTTTTACTCTATTCGGCCTAATTGTTCGCTGAATTACTGTAACTGTGATACGAGAATCAATAACACGTTACGATTTCGCTATGGCTGCCCATCAACGACGGCAATAGAAATAACATCGACCCAAATAACAGGTCTTTAGTAGTTTTCTCGAAATACAGGAGCAGTTATTGATAAGCTCACAGCATAGCGGAGGTTTCAGACTGCCGGCGTTTCAGAATCCAATCTGTTCTTAGATATGTCGTAATTAAGTCAAAACGACTCAATAGACCACGTCTTCATTTTAATCGATTTGTTCATCAGTCGAAAGTTCACTAACGAACATTTAAGGTTCATGTAAATATTTTGTATAAATATGTTGACGGGCAACGTGCTTTTTATTGATCAAAGCTAGCACATTGTTGTTGTTTTTACCGTTATTGTTCATATATACGAACGTAACTAATCTCAATTATGAAGTACTGTTAATTTTCAAAGGTAGATGAATTGTCTACACGACCATTGAGACCGGTCTCATTTAATGGCCGGCTCCACTAACTTGATATTATGACGATGGCCAAAAGTAGCTTCTTATAAGGGAAGATTATTCATATATTTACTTTCAAATCGTGCGTGTTGCACGTCGTGAATGCGTGTTCACAGGTATTTTCCTAATCATTTGGAACATATGCTCGTCGAGTACGTATTTATTGAGATACGCCTACCATTGTGAAAGCATATAGACGTTCTTGGCAAAGTGCTGAATCATCTCGTTCAGTGGATAAACAGCACGCACACGTTTTTCGTATAGTACCTATTTGTGCAGCCATTACCAATTTATGACAGTTTACTAGTAGAGAATCCATACGATAATACGGGGTTGGTTCGATAAAGGGTTCCAATAGTGTGTCACTACGCGAGCATAGAATAATGGGCCTGTTAGATTTGATAGATTTCGATTTACATACCATACAATTCAATACAGAGGTGCAGTTAAATACGGTAAACACTGGACTTATACGCCTAAAGTAGAAACGCGTACGTAATCATAGTGCCGTGGTAATATTAAATAGTGGCATTTTTCTCCATGTATAGGTCCGTCTACAATGTTGGCAATAACAGCTTACGTTTAACGCTGGTACACCTACTACGATGACTATAATCTTCAGTTCACACAAGTTATGAATCAATATTCGATCATCACCTCAGAGCTTTTTTTCTGACGCATCGACATCCGTGCGCGCCTATACTTTCGTCTCAATCGTATTTAGTTGACGGGAGCTCCTTTAAGAGGCAGTGCAGTTACTGATTGTACGATACGACTCTCAACAACCAGCTAACCACACTGCCAATCTAGGGAACTCAGACCTCAAATGATACTAAACGTAGATACTGATAGAGGGAGTGATTTATTGACGAGCGTCGATCTTCAGTGTAATTCTTTCGTCGACATCATCGAACAATACGAGTGTTTCCGTCGTCGAATTATGGTTGTTAGTGAACGGGAGCCACATGGATTTGTTATCCGAAGCTGGAAGTCACACCTTAAAGTGTTCCCGTGGCGTATGTTCGCATAACATCCATACCTTTTTTCCTATAGAAGGAAACAGAATAGGTCCGATATAAAACAGACATATATTAGAATTAGGGCAGTTTACGGTTACATGACGTGGTTTATGACGTAGCTGGGTTTAGCAAAGTACTGTAATATTATCATATCAAGTATGTAATATTATCTATAGGTAGAGATGCACTGTAAAAAATACTTTCCAATAGGTTGTCTGTCATGCCCTTCCTTTCCTTTCCTTTGCCCTCTGTCCAGTTACCGACTCATATACTATACGATATATAGATATATAAAACTCAGTATTCAAATATGTTATACCATGGCCCCTGGCGATGCTCACTATCGGCGCAATATGTCAAGGTCACAAAACGGTTGTTTCTATCATATTGCTTATCTTATTGCTTATCTTAAAGGTAATATCAGGTAATTCCAAAGCAAATCTATGTCAAAAGTAACTTTTCTCCTAAGTAACTGCCTAACGACATTTTCTAGGGCATGGCCATAGCATTAACGTAATATAATCGTATAGATCTAACAATTATATGGTCGTAGCAGTAGACAAACCTGTTTTTCTTACCGGTTTACGAAGCCCGCCTGTCTGCGTGTCCATCTCTCGTCTGCAGATGGCCATTAGCCCTTGTTATCGTCATAATATCGTTTGTATAACAGTAGTAGTATAGTTTATGCTGGTATCAGCGACAGCTACACGCGTTAGCACCCACTGGTTCGGCCTATTCTCAGTCGATCACCCTGGCTGCTAGCAGCAAGCTCCAGCAATAAACCAGTAACCGGTATGGCCCGACTAGCTGAAAAGAAGCCGGTAGATATCTGGCAAATCGGGCAGGCGCTATTGCCGTTGTTGAACCTGTTGCTGGTACTGCCATTGAAGCGAACGGCTTCGGTAGAAATCTCTTTTTCGATGTCGTGCATTGACGCTGGTCGCCGTAATAATCAACGTCGGTGGAACTGCTATGCTCCCGTTACCACCCAGTGTCGTTGGCGTCTTCGAGGACCTAAGCAAATGGTCTGAGTGCGCGGTCCGCGACCCATAATCCAGCGTCGTTCGACAGTCTATGCCCGCCGTACTATTCCGACTCCTGCGTTTACTATTCACATAGCTTACCGCTGCTCTACTTGCTCTCGTCGCTTTTGTCTATTAGTTGGTAGCTGTCGACCGTTCTGTTGAACGGATCTCTGCTGGTAGCGCATGTTGGCAGTATATTGCCCGGCAAGTCTGCGCTTGACAAAAACCAACGACTACCGCCGGTCTTATTCAACTGGCTGATCAAGAGCGTCTGGCCGTCTACCTGTTTGCCTCTGTCTCCTGCCTGTCTTGCACCTGCACCGTTCGTCGAGTAGCTGCAGTAGTGATAGTAACAGTAGTAAGTTGTTCTAAGCAGTCGGAACCGCATACACAGATGCGAGCCCTCAAAGAGAAGCATCAGTTGGGGAGTTACGTTAGTTGTGTCGTCTATTACTGGCCATCCCATATATTCGCTGGTATGGGATACCAGCCACATCAATGCCGTTAGACACTTTTTTCGCTTTTAGTTCGTCTTACCTAAACCACTACCACAGGCTATCGGCTGTAACAGATGACGATAACAACAATAACAGCAGCAAGAGGCAAAAGCAACAAACGACAACAACAGCAACATCCGCCACCGTTGTTAGTAGTAGACAAGCCTTGCTAGCGTAACCTCAAATGCATGATGCAACGCTGCTGCCTTCGCTGCTATTTTTGTGCCGCTACTTGCCTCGACTTGGCTTCAGGCCCCGCTCCACCTGTTGACGTTGGTAGCCGATGGAACGGAACAGAACAGAGTAGCGGTATGGCTGACCGGCCTCATGCCAATACGACTGCGCAGCGGCGCGTCTGTTGCCAAGGGCTCAGTTTTGTACTTCGTTGGGGCGTATGCATTGCTCGCATAGGGCAAACGGTGACTGTGGAGGCGACCATGTTGTCGTCGTCGCCGGTCCTCTTGTTTTCTTGCTGCCTCTATTATATTTGTAACACTTGTTGTTATTATTATGGTTGTTGCGCCTATTGTTGTCTAATGTGTTTGCTTTTGCATAACTTCAGATAACCCTATGGTTAGAAAAAGGCCAGTCGTCTAGATGGTCATTAGTAAGTCGGATGACTGGCTAGCACAGCCGTATCGTCTAGCCACGCTGGTCAACAACACGTCGCGGATTGCTTCTACACTAACTGTAGTAGCGGATCGCTGTAGATCGAGGAGATTCGCAACGGTTCACTTGCTGGGTGGCCTATCTTATTCGAGATTGCTACTGCTACTGTCCAGACAGCGCAAGTGATGCTTACCTGCATAGGAACGGAGTCATTAAGACGTCGTTGAGGCACTCGCTGTTTCACAGCAGTATGGAAATACAGAGACGTGCACAAGGCAAACGCAGGCCAGCTGGAAACAATAGTTGGCGGTTACTCTTGACGTTTTAGACTATGCACAGGAACATCAGGATGAAGCTGCTTGTCACTTGGAAAGTTTGCTCAGACCTGAATAGTTAGATTGATTCGTATTAATGAAAGGTCTATCGAGAGTATAGAAGTTCTTGACACGTATATATATATATATATATATATATATATATATATATATATATATTGTTTCCATAGGCTTATGCATCCGGACAACCAAAAGCAGATCCGCAAACGTTATTATATCGATTACTGGGACTAAGATTAAGAAATCCGATTGTCCTGCACCCAGGCTAGGCTTAGAGAATACTGCCAGCGCCTAGAAGATACAGAATCCTACGGCTATTAATAGTACATGTCTCATATGCGTCGTACGCACGTAATAAAATTTCGAGAACACTGTGTTAAACAATCACGCACAATCGACTAACAGAAATAAAAACATTTAGCACAGGTTGTTACCGCGCGCATTGTTACCGTGTCCCGCATACCATTAGCACCTGTTCTATCTTCAAATCGTTTTGTACATGTATTGGCAGGCTGCCGTCAAACCTAAAGCGAGAACGATCGTCACACACAGATTTAGCACTAACACACGCACTGTTCGCAAGTTCGCCGCACATCACTGTACGGCTAATCTTTCTGCGATACCGACGAAGAACTATCCCCACCAGAAACCACAAGGGTAGCACGGTTATGAACCCGGCAAAACTAACCGCTATTGCGGATAATCTTTATGGGCCATCCACACATACACATGCACATGCTGACTTCTTTCCGAGTCGTGCATCCGATTGAGGCTTCTAAAGTTGTTGCAGCTTTGATCCGCGCGACTTCACCAATGTCCGCCAGCAACTTGGATCGCTGCGAAACCGCTTCGGTCTCTGGCAACCACTAAGGTCGACGCTGGCACGACTCCCCCATTCCAGTGCCTATCCGCTGACAACCTATCATATACCTCACACCGAGATTTGCTTCTCGGCGCTTCTAGACTTTCTCTCTCCCCCGGGGGTGTCGGGGGTGAGGAGGAGAGAAGGAATCAGATGACGTCATCGAGTCGGCTTCGTTCGTTCATTCGACCGTTTGTCAGTTTGTTAGTCCGAGGGTTGTGTTCCTCGTTCCGACCAGTAGCAGCAGAGAGCAAAGGCATAATGGCTACGGTCGATACTACTGTCGCCGTCAAAGCTGCTGCCGTCGTTGCCGGCTGTCCGCCCTATGGAGATCTCCTCCCCTTAGCGACGCAGAAGTATAGTTGACCTTGACTTAAGCCCACTCCCTCGGTGCTGCAAGTGGAGTTTCTGCGACAGCACAAACAGCCCCGTTCGGCTGACACCGGATGCCGGCTAGGCCAAAACAGGCCAATGCCACCGCGGATTTTTTGAGTGCCTATGACCGCGCGGAGATGATCGTGAAAACAAGGGGACGTTTTGCGTAAAAAGAATGTTGACCCTTCTCCCCCGCAAGCGGTATCTGGATCCACGACTGGTACAGTTATGTTGCAGTTATCCGTTTAATAAAATACTGCATATATGTATCTGTGGTTTTGTTGGTTTAGCAAAACACTGTGTTGTAATACTGACGGACTGAAAGGGGGTTTGTCCTGGAAAAGCAAACTATAGGCTGAGTCTGCACAGTAAAGTGTAGGGGCGTAAATTTAAAACTACTTACCGGATTTCATAGCATGTGAAGCGCTCGTTGTTTCTGTATCACCTCGGCTGCTGGCCAGCTGTCTTCAAGAGTCAATCAGAACTCGGTCCAACAGGACAATTGGTCGTCGATTTATTGCGTGTGAAGTATGATTTGTTGCGTTGATGTGCTAGAAAGAAAAGTCGAAGAAATGTCAAAAAGAGAATTGTCTATAGAGCGTCTGTCGTATTAAAGATCGTATTAAAGCTACATCGGTGCCTCAAAATGTATGTTTGATGGCGGTCACATTTTTTCGTCTCAGAACTAGCTCTCCTTATTATCTGGAGGCTAAATTACTAATATTGCTTATACTTCGCGCTATATCATCGTTTGAAAATTTCGCTGGTTTTAGGTGTTGTTGCTAATGGTTTGTTGTTATCACAAATACTCCGCCTGAGAACTGATGGACTGAGCTATGAACAATGTCTGTCGAATCTACAAAAGATGTAATTCACATATTGTTTTAGTAAGATCCTTTTTAATGAGCCCAAAGCCATCTGCCAATAAATATAATTGCCACTGAGCTGAAAATGCCGTCTCGATTCTAGTGCCAAACAGATTTTCCACGCAACTTTTATTTATCAGCTATTGTGACTACGCGCAATGGATGGTGACGACATATAAGCAGTAGAAGCGTATGCTGAAGATTACCTCGCTAACCAACTTCGTGACACTGTCGGCGTGCGCAAGTGACGTGACCGATTAGTTTGAATCGGTGCACGATATTCCCGATCGATGGAATCGTCTTGATTTTCCCAGGCGGTGCTGTTGATATATAGAGTAGCCTCGGAACAAGGTAGTCCTGATTAGTAGACGACTTCGATATCGAGAAGGCCACAACCATCGGAAAACTAGGGAAATTCAAACATTTCGGGGCATAGATGAGTATTTTGGCGTGGTGCAGAGTAGTAAAGCCACTTTTTTTATATGGCCTCGTTAAGGTAGTTGCATTCCATGTCGTCGTTGAAAGGTCGTCAACTTGATCCTCAACTATTAATCAGCTCAGCTCGATACTTGCGTAGGTAGCAAAATTAACATATGTCTGTTGATTAGTAATGAACTTTATATATATATATATATATATATTACGTATTAGTTATGAACTTAGATATATGTAGTCGTTGCTTTATTCCTGGTGAAGCTTCATTGCAACACGAGAATCTGCATGGAGAAAGCTATCTAGCTGCTTGAAGATAAGGCTGAAAAGAGAACATGTCGCGGAATGGGTTGGGCGTGCCAGATATTGATTAGCTAAATAGGTTATATTTAATCGAATTTGTCTACATAGTTTCTTTCTAGAGCCTTTAAGTGCAAACTCACTGTAGTACGGCGTACGGCGTACGGCGTATTATAACTCAACACCAATCGTCGGACATCACATACGCACTAATAACTGCTCGTGGTGAGGTAATAATATATGAGCCCGTCTGCAAGACGCCTCAGAAATACGCATCGAAATCCAATGTACTTTACAGCCTGTTAGCTGCTCGAACGAGTCATTACAATATTGATACTTTTTAAATGCTTCGAAACCAAGCTCTCTCGATTCACATCACCGCGGCTCAAAATGGCGCAACGCGACAGAGTCCTGCAGCTTAGCGAATAGGTACGGGTAGCCGCGTTCCGTTAACAACACGTACATGCCCATCATAATGCGTTGAAGCTACTCGATCACCCACTCACAAAGCTCTCAGCGTTTGACTCGTTCTAAGCCAACAGCTCGACTTATTTTTGACGATAGCCTATACATACATCTCTGGTTGAGGCGCATGTACGTGGCCAAACATCTGTCTATTTACACGGCTCGATGCAGTGGCAATGGGGCAGTCTTCGTGTAAACGTTCGTAGCGTTCTCTAGCGCGTGATTACCACCGGCCGATCAAAGCGTGGCAGTCTGTCTGTGATCAGTCAATGGCTTCGCTTAACGTACGTCTCTCCATCGCTGACGAGCGTCAGTTTTCTAAAAAACTAGCTAGCGGGCATGTTCCGTAGCACTTTTCCTAACTTGACAGTTTGCTATCGTACTCTGGTCTGGGTGACACGACCCTGGAGTTGGACCGGTACTCATATTCCGCGCGCTGCGTTATTGATGAACGCAGAAACATTAACTGGTTTACTTAACTTGCGGGTGCGAATATCTTCTCTTTAATTTCTGCCACACTATTTTTCTCTCTGATTTGTCCCGCACCAGCCTTGGCGTGCAGTTGTATTATGGACGTCTCATCCTACTGCTTTCATGATCCGTACCGATGAACTGTACGAAACGGACATATTTATGAGGCGTACAAAACTATCCATACAATTGGCTATTCACTGTAAATGTAATAATTAAGTTCGCGTAGTGACGATCTGTAAGGAGAAGAGTAGGAAATGAGTGAATTGACTGACTGTCTCCTGACTCGACGGTTAAGCCGTGGACAACAAGTAAAATGGACGCTATTGCGTCATTCATATGAATAGGCCTAAGCAGCTGTCAGTGTCGAGCTACGTCAAAAATGTTGGTAGCCCGGTATCTCATGCAGTGGAGATGGCTGGACTACGTTGCAGTACAATATGAGTACTGAAACAGTGTTGGCATTTTTCTGTTTTTAGACTGTCTAAGCCAGCTAGGTGTACATGCTCGGCGTGTCGTGTATACGTAGCGCCTCAACGCATTTCCATCAAGGAATACTGTTTTTGACGCAATCGTCAGTGACCGGAGGCGTTAGCAGCCAAATAGAAGTTACCGATCAAAAAACTTCGCAGCAGAGTTAATTTTGCTTTTGAGAATTTTCTAGATCTTTGTTTTGCCCTCCCATCATCATCATCATTGTCATCATCATCATCAAGACGGCAGCTCCGCCGATGGCTAGAGGGCAAACCTAACACAAGCTACCCGCCGCTACCGAGGGTTGGGCAGCATATGCAATCATTAACATATATGTGCTTAAACAGAAAACGCAACTCAACGACTGCTGGCCGAGATAAGAATACTCACATTGGCAACGGTGTTGTGGCTGAGTATTACAAAATTTTTGAAAAATTGTGCAGGCATCAGCCCCTAGCATTCTTCGCCATTGTGTGGTCACTACACCAGCAATATGCTCAGACCAAACCGGTTGGCCACGTGTATAAGAACTTCGGGAAGATAACGTATCCGGGGCAAACTGGCAAACAACAAGGGTCTTTTGGAAGTCAACACACGAGGCACAGTAAACAAGCAGTACACAGTGAGTAGTATCAGGCACCATATCATGAAGATATTTTTCCGCAGCTTACGACCAGAGAAAAATTCGGCGGAATTGATTTGCCCCACGCACAGCGAGTCACGAGCGCTGTTACACATCTCTGCTTTGATATCACCGTTGTGCAACGGATGTCGGTCAGTCGGTCGGTCGGTCGGTCGGTCGGTCGGTCAGTTCTGCTCCGTAGAACTCGTCGGCAACGGTAACGCTCGTGAGCGTGTTATTTCTGTAACTAGTATTTTAGTGTGTGAATCGCCGCTGCCCTCCTCCCATATGCTGGTTTTGACATTAACTCGAGCGTCACATCGTTGTTACGAGGAGAAACGCTCAAACGGCTATCAGCGCGAGACCCAGAACAATCTGCGTGTCGTCACAGAATAAGCTGATGACGATGGCGCACACTGGGTTCATGGCAATTCGACAATCGTACGACAGTGCAAAACTGAACGTCCCTGAACTTGCCTGTTGCTGCTGCTGCTGCTGCTGTTACTTGATGGGCTACTAACTAACCAATCAATCAACGTTGGGTTGTCAAAAAAATTATGCACGGCTCGTATTTACTTTGTTTCCGCCTTATGTACAATCTATATAATGATGAGTTGCATGTTGCTTCGCAACTTGCGAGGGCCTGCGCAAGAGGCCTAGTACAAAGCGCGGGGTAGCGTCATTCAGCTGCGTCTTGTCAAACCTTACACACTGAGAAGGTTCTTTTGATGAAGGTTTAACTCTCTTCTGTTCTTGGAAACTGCTCACTTCCTGTAACACATGTGTGCTACCAGCAGCGGGACTGTGCCTTGACACAGCTTTGAATTTCTCACTCTATATTGTTTTAGTCACATAAATGTCGCAGGTATTCGTTAGTAGTCTATATCCATAGAGTGGAACTCTGGTCCAATATTACGATATTGGTCATAGCAGGTCACGGGTAAGACTTTCCTATCCTATATAGCAAACTCGCGGGAGAGTTTTCCAGCGAGGTTGTATGCCAACGGGAAGATTTCATTCACGTCCACCTCTCGACTTCTCGCGCTACTAACCCACAATTATCTAGAGGGGCGCTGCAGCGAGGTATTCCCTACGAATTGGTTAATGGGGAACTTAATTTGTCCCGTCCGTACGTCCAGAACGTGGTACGGCGTCGACACCTGAGCTCACTCGTTCGCAGTACTTTCTTGGGCTGCGGACGCAAGCCGCCATCTGCAACTCGGCCAGTAACGGCTCAACTGGCACTATCAACGTTGTGTGCGGTATCGCTGACTTGATGCTACGTGGCCATGATGGCCACTGACTGATTGACTGTCGCTGATTCTGTTGTCACTATCGTCCCTGCTAGCATAGTAGCTCCTACTACTACTACTACTACTACTACTTCTGTTGCTGCTAATGCTGTATGATGTCAATGCTGTTTTGCCCCAGCCTCTGTCGTTGACGGTACCGCATCTGCTGCTGTTTTCGTCGCAACGGCCGCGACAATCTCGTTGCGCCTCTACCCCGTTGGCCGCCAAGGCCACTTGCGTCGGCTGGATGGTCGTCACCACCGCGATTCGATGCAATGCGTTTGCCTCCCGACGAACGCGTGCTAGTAATTGTAATGGCGTCGCGCAGCGGAGAGCCATTATCGTCGTCGCATACTACCGCTGTACGGAGATAGAGCCAACGTCAGCGTAAGGCAAGCTAGTCAGCAAAGCGACTAGCGTCGTACTAGCCCGCTTATCCCTTTACTTTTACCCTTGCCATTACTGTATACTGTTGCTTTTGCTGTTCTTTTTCTGCCACTGCCGTCACCGAGAGCTGATGCCATATTCCTGTTGTTTATATCAACTGGATCTTCCCGGCTTCTGAAAGTGGCGTTTAGCCCTACATCTATTTGTATTAGCCTGTCGTTCTTGTTGCGCGTTCCAGATCTTGTTGATGTAGACGTTCGCACCTGCGCAGAGACGGGCCGCAGTGGGGACGAGTCGATTTGCTGGACGATTTATTGTTAGGAATAGCTGGTTGTGCTCTAAGTTGCACTGCGTCTATTTCTCACTGTTTGTATATTGTATTAAACGCCTTCAGCAAGAGGTTGGATGGTAAAAATTCAAAGAACTTTTATTCGCCGGTAGGTTTTTTCGCTTTGCAGATGTTAACGAAGCCGTGCGGCATAATGCTGCAGCAGAATATTAGGTTATAGCTTAGAGAATGACTAATGCGGTAGGACTTTTTTGTTGGCAGTAATATCGTATCGTACGTCGTCCGTTCGTGGAGGTTTACGCTCTCAGTTTACACGCTTTTTACTCGTAGCAGGGAGCTTTAGTTCCGTACTGCTGCTTATGACAATACCCACACGAATTGCGTCTATATAGCAAAGCTTTCGATTTGTCATAATACTCTCCATAACAGGGTACGTGCGACTCTAGCTATTGGCAGAGAGATACTAAAGAAACAGATACACGCGATGTTGTTCTTTGTTAGCGGAAATCGTTACGTAGTAGGTAGCAGTCAGTTGCGCTCGTTTGCTGAATTCGACGCTGCTGTGACCAGACCTGCCGCACTCGTCACACAGTTGCCAGGGAGCTGTCAAGGTGGTGGCGGCGGCGGCGGCGGCGGCGGCGGCGGCTGTGGTGGTGGCGATACCCATAAGCGCCCGGTTGTTCTTACAGTTTGCCCCTTGCGTGCGTCGCTGTGTGTGCGTCTACTGTGAAAAGGTGAGGGCGAATGGGTCGGTGTTGCCTTCCATTCGACGTGATCGGAGGCTGCTATCGGGCTTAGGTGGGGCCGGCCAATGGATGCGCCTCACAGAATCGCTGAGTACGATAGCCAATCTGCGATTGGAAGCGAAACGAACGCTTGTAGCAAATTGGCGGACGTGTTCGCTTGCAATTGGGGTATATAGTCCGTGGATAAGTGCAATAAATGACGTAGTCATTTGCAGATCGCAAACTTTTTAGGGGCTGAAATGCGCATTGATTAATGGGGGCAAATTTGACAGGGAAGAAAAATTAGCACACATCAAAGCGCTGGGGGTATGGTGAAAATAGCGGACCGATTTTGGCAAGCCGTACATACGAATATATGCCTGCAGGCTGCGCACACACGTATTTGCAACTGACACACGTGGATGCATTTGGACGGAAGGCATCTGTATTTCAATTCGAGGGACTCTTTTGGCGGTCGTGGTCGAGTTCGTTCAAGTCGTACACGGCCAACTACTGTGGCTGCTGAGGCCAGCTGTTGCCTACCGGCTACAGTTCACCGGCTTATGTAGCGATGCCGGCAGCAACGCATTCACGTAGACAACTGCAACTGCGAAAGGGGATGAAAGATTCACTATAATTACACCATCGGTACGCCCGCACAATGCCAGCTGCGCGTGAAAAGCGGTGGAGGGGGGATACGAGCCGGAGTCCACGACGACCACACGGCTATGGTGTTTTGCAGACGACACGCCGCTCAGGGACAAAGTTCAGACGACAGGCTGACAAGTCGTCCTGTGTACTGCTGTTCTGATGCGGATTCTGATGTTTCCATTTCTTCCTATCATAGAAAAAAGCCAATGCGCGAGCAAGTCCTAACGGCAGATCGCATACGCCTGCTAGTGACGGGACCAGCCGCGGACCTCGGTACTTGCCAAAGGCCCTATAGCAACAAGAAGACTGGCATATTCTAGTAGCCACTGGTAACTCTGAGACTGTTCTAGAGGCCGAAAATGCGCGGAGGCAGGCAGCTCCAGTTTCTAGCGAGTTCACGACAGAAGGAAGAGTTAAAAAAATGGACGGCTGAGACAGCCCGGCTGTCTACACATGACAGATGATTATAAGCCTGTTTTGTCGAGCAGATTTATAGTAATAACAACATCAAGTATCGCTGCGGAACGGCGTCACGCTATCTGGGAGAAAATGAGTATCTACATCGGTAACAATTCCATGACACACACGCACTCAGATAGAAGATGTTAAAAAAATTATATATATATATATATATACATGTATAAAACGAGAAAGAGAGAAACTTGCAATCGAACTTGTGGACCGGTGACGGTCACTATGCAATTTCCAGACACGCGCTATTTCTAGAAAGCCTTCCTGGGTGCAATCGTAATACCGAGCTACATATGGATAAATGTACTCTGCCGCAGAATGTATGTCGACGTATTAGCACCACTGAGAATTACATATTGTTGACTAAATTTGTAGCGTTCAGTTTTAGGTTGTTTGTAAGCTGGGCTGGATCAATTAACGACGAAGCGGGTTTGCGGCTGAAGCTACTGCTGTCGTTACCAGTCTTGTTTAGACTGACACGAAAAAATCTACAGCCGCCAGTATGTTATATGTACACTTTATACAAGAGTCGGCATAGCGTATGCGGTCGTATGGCGGCCGGTTAGTATGCTTAAATCCTGCAAATGAACCAGTCTCGTTAGCCGATGGTTCTAAGAGGTCGTTACTTTTCGATAAATGAAGAACTCGACAAACCAGCCACACAGTAGTGACAACTTCGCCGCTGTAGGGAGCTGATTTGCCTCGATATGGCAAAGTCACATCTAGACAATACATTTCCAGGGAATTTTGCTAGGAATCTGTAGGCGTCTGCATTCGGCCAACATTCAGCAACAGCGGGATTAGTTAGTCGGGGGTCGCCCCGACAACTGTGAGGGACTTCAATACAGTGTGGTATGCTCGGAATAGGCGGCAAATTGTCGGTGTTCAATGTGATGTTTGACATTTGGTGCTTGCAACCTAGTAAGTCCTGTCATGTTGGTAAGGTCGGCGCCTTCGTAGTTCGCTTGCTATCACCAGCGTCGCCTTAGCAGACCGAATTTTTCTAACAATAACAACAGGAAAACAGCAAGAAGAACAGGTGTGGTGTCGTCAATAGCCGGTCGATTAGGACGAGAACTCTATACCAACTGGCACTTATCTCCGAATCAATGCGCGAACCACAATGATCAATACATCGAAAATGCCACTGCCGCGCCAAGACCTCGGTCCCCGCCGGCCGCGATCCAGCGTCGTGATCAACATCGCCTTTCGCTTTGCTTCGTTTTCGTAACGACAACGACCGTCGCAGATTGTTGCTGAAACTGCTGTTGGCGCTGCTATTCAGCTCTAATATGCACTGTCTAATTTAGCATAACTTCTAATGAGACACAAAAGCCGGTGTGATGACGTTTACGGGCGTCGCTGTGCGGTGTCGCTATGGGCTGTCGTCGATACTCAGCAGTTGTCGGGCAGTGGCTGCTGGTTCTCAACTATCCAGTAGTTCTCGTCTCGTTGGTCTCGTTTAGTCGTCTAACTCGTCTCCGTTCTCTCTCGGGGCAACGCTCGATTCAAGGTTGCGGTGTTGCGCCGGCGGCGGCATCGGCCGCAGCAGCAGCGGCGATCTCCGCGTTGGCTGCGGCGCGGTGGCGCTACTAGTTAGGCAACCCTCTACCATCGTCAGCTAAAGGCTCTCGCTAGAACTGCTCCTTCTGTGGCCAGACGGGGGCAAACAGCCAGAGCCAGCCAGAGTAGGGTAGTACGCACTAGCTGGTCGGGCGGCGGAGGCCGTTGCAGCAGCAGCAGCGGCAACGACAGCGGCCGCAATACAAGCAAATTGAGAAAGAAAGAGGAAGAGAGAAACGGGCAACATAGCCCTTTATCCGTCCTAGCGCGGCTACTCAAGGCAAAGGTTCATCGCTCGCCCGCCGGCTTGATACAGCAAAGCTGCAAGCAACCAGCGACCAAACAGCAATCCGACCAACGAGTCAGTGTCTTGCCAAGTGTCATGGCTACGGGGAATGACGCCTTAGCCACAGCAGCAGCCGCGTCGGCTGCTGCTTCTACGCACTGGCCGGCCGGCCGGCCGGCCGGCTGGCCTGCCTGTTTGCCCTCTCCCCTAGTTTGTGCATGGTGGACGGCAGCACCACCATCTCATTGTATGGTTGCGTGGCGTGGTAAGGCTGTGACAGCGGAAAATGTCTCGCGTATTTGCCCTCGTCAACGAATCGCTGGAAACCCACCGTTTCTAGCGCGTAGCGTCCGATAGCAGCTGTAGCTACGAAAATGTTGCGAACCTTGGCGCATTTTCGGGACTAAAGTAGCACGATGCCATTAGAACAGTCGAGTGCATTGGACTCACTTGAAGAAAACTTATAATCTAGACAATGCTGTTAATTTTAATTTAATTTGTTGTTACTAACCGCTAGTTGCGGCTGCTGAGATTATTGTTGTTCACTACTTTCCCTAGTTTGTCGCGATACGTATCATGAGACGCGGAAGTAGCAACACGTTTCGCACGGTAATGGGCGATTAGCGAGCGGAGAAATTATCTGTAAGAAAGCTTTGACGGGTGGGGTAACTATACGGTCATTGACGTACGCCACCGATGTTGTCATCACGGGTGTCACTGGTGTCGTACCGGCAGTGGTAATAGGCGTACCAAATTACCATCCATAGAGACGATCGAGCCAGGATAACAGGGTGTAGTTGACTGCTATCATCTATAGCTGTAAAGTTAATAGTCCTACGACGTAGTGGAGTAAACGGCATTATAGGCAGGCTGTCTGCTTTACGTTGTGGGCTTTCCTCCTTTCCAGCGCCGCCGTGCGTTCTGTCAGCAGCAGAAATGACGGTCACAACAGCGGCAGCAGCAGTGAGAATTTAAGGGTTAGTGCGGGAAGTCCCTGGCAACGTCGCTGACGGAAGTGACACCATTCACAGCTTCTTTTTCACCTTCTGTAAGAAACGGTGGTAAGCAAATGTCCAGCGAAGGTATTGGCCCAGCGGTGACACGTACACTTGCGACGCTTGGCAACGTCGGCTCCAGCGGCGTAAAACTGCATAGATGACGACAGCGGTCAAGACGACGATTGATCAAGTTGAATTAGTAGCTTATATAAACCGGCTTCCAGATTCATTCTAACTGAAGTGGCAATCCAGAATGTGTGCTGCTAGAGACAGCTTCCTCTCCTAGAGGCATCGGTTTCGTTACAGTCAATGCTGGCGACAGCGACGATTATCGACGTGATGATGCAACCTAAACTACTCCTGTACTTTGGCGCTCATTGGTTGCCGTACGTTCGTTTCCATGCGAACTCATAGCTTGCCCAGAGCACTATGGCAAGTCCAGGTCAGAACGGGCAGTCGATTTCTTCGGTATACCATCACCTGCGCAGCCAGCACTCGCAGCACCTGGGTGTGCGGTACAGAGCGAACCTCATCTCTTAACGCTGTGTTGTTCTGGCATGTTCTGTTAGCGTGCGCTGCTGATGGGCAGAAAATAAGGCATGCAGGAACCAGCCTGCCAACAGTCGGCTCGATACGGCTACAGCGGTTGTTCCCTCTCCGTCAGAAGCAGAAACGCCGGTTTCGTTGGCAGGAGCATCAGCAGCACCAATTCTGCTGCCTCATCGGGTCTCGGCGGATTCGATAGTAAAGGTCATTGTCAGGGCTTTCGCCGGCGAAGGCCCGTGGGGGCGGGCCAGCTTCGTGGGACTCTGGCCAGTTCTCTGTCTTCCCCTCTCTGTGTCTATCTTTTTTTAAGGGGACATCAAGGGGAAAGGGTAACTTGGTGGGAGTTGTGATAGGACGGAGGGAATACAACAAAGAAGGCCAAGTGGAGGAAAACTAGAGAGAAAAGGGGCTCAGCGATAACGGAAATTCAGGGATCGTTTGTGGGAATGAGGCCTGTCACTGGACAGATCTAATGGGTTGGGAACACGGGGTACGATGGGGTTGGTGGTGACAAGAGGGGGAAGGTAGCGAGCGTGGGACGGTACGGGGACAGCTCTGAGGAAGGGAAGCTTCTCTTTTTCTGGTAGCAGCAGTAGCAGTAGAGGCAGAAATAGCGGCGGCCGTGCCAGCGATAGGTTTAGTCTCTGTGAAGGGCAGAAACAAGCCAGAAAAGGCGGGACTCTTAGCTCCCCCTGACCAGCTGGGTCCCCTAATACCGCTTCCGCAGCTGCTTCCCCTAATCCCCAGCCCTGGCGGGGATTTCCCTTTCTCTCAAGTCGTCAGCCTCCGCTCTGGACCCATTCGCATTCTTTTGGTCGTGCGCGAGAGAATGCTAGAACAGCTTCGGCCTTTTGAGGTTCAGGCAGTTTTCAGTCAGTCGGCGGTAAAGGCTTCTGCCTCCTTTTCCACCACCCAGCCTACATTTTGCTTCTTTCAAAGTTGCTTTCGACACCGCCGCCACTGCCGCCGCATAACACCGTTCACGACGAGAAGCTTATGCCACTCCCTCAATCTGGCGGCACACATAAGTGCACAACACGCTATAGGTAGCCCGAACCAACCTTCTACGCTGCTGCTGGGAGTTTGGGATCGGATTTCCTCCGGGGACTGTCCGGTACAACCTGTACACTTTAGCTAACAAAAGGCTCTTGGTTGCTTGCGCTGTGGCCAGCAGTGTTCCTTTTTAGTCCCGTGAGCTTCTGTCCTGCGCAACGCGCTAGTCGAAGTCGCTGTCCAGGCAGGAGCAGACAGGATAGGGCAGAATAAAGAGGAGGATCTACATGCGATGCGGTTCCTCGCTCCCAGAATGCCGAAAGGTGATGAGGAGATAGTCGACAATAAAGCGTGCTCAGTTAGAAGAAGCACGGAAGAATGAGAGGACCTTAAAGGATTCTCCAGGGGGTTTCTAATGCTAAATCGTTGAGGCAAAACGACCATGATTGTGGGACAGCAATCCGCCCGTTCGGGACAGGAAGCAATGAGCAATAACCCGGCGCCGCCGGGAGGGCAGGAGGGAGAAGAAGTACTTAACGTGCTGTTAGAACAGACAAAATGGCGTCCGAACATGTGGACAGAGCTCTGTGCTAGCATAAATAAAAGTTCCAAAGAGTGGGGTTGCTGTCGTGTTGGCAGGGGTAGCAGTGTTTGGAGCAAAACAACAAGAATATGCAAGGATGTAGCACTTTGGCACAGAGTTGCTCAGAGGGAAGAGAAGGGCGAAAGGAGGACGCGCACATAAGATCCTACTCTAAGTTTTCATCACAACAGTGAGTTAGCGTTTCGGCGAATGCAAAATATCCCAAGCAAGATTTTTGGTTGCTCGAAAGAACAATTCGCAGCAGGAGCGCTATAGCGGCATCAGCAGCGAGGCCGGTCGACCGCGATGATCGCGTAGTAATAGTAACGAATAACTGTAGTAATGCCAACGGCCAACCTAAAACAAGTCATCGAAGCTTGTCTGCAATAGCTTTTTAGGCACAATTTAGGCATAATATTGACGCTGGCATCATCTATAAGACAAATACGGAAGTCAACCGAAGAAGTGATAGAGACCGACAATACAAAAGTATCTAAAATGTACCATGCAATTGTTGCAGAAGATTTACTTGCTTTCGTGAAAGAGCTTAAAGAGGTCTTGAAGATGAAACTACAAAATGGCGTCGAAAAGCCTACAATATAGGTTGCTTTTCCGAATATCTCTAAAACCAAATCGACTTATTATATGGCCTTACACATTAGGGCCGACTGGTCGATAGCAGCAGAAAAGGTTGAGCCTATTGAGGTACAAAAACTAGCATGGTTGACAATAGTAGATTGTTAGCACGCCATTCTGCATTCTCCTCGACCTTTTAATACCCCCTGAGCACGCGCATTGACTTGCTGCCAAGAATTGGTTTGGATGCGCAAAACCGTATTGGAACAACGGACGCTTCGTCTTAATCGAATATTATAGAGGACCAACTTTGTTTTAACCAACTGAAAATTTCAGGCGTCATCTATAAGCTTCGCTAAATCAAGCAATGTTTATGCCACTAATTACTGCTTTACGTAGTTCAGCACCATGCTTACCTTGGGAATTAAGGAATGAGAAGGTTCCAGCAGGGAAATGCCCCGGCTCAGTCTAGGCTAGGCATACAACCTAAGTTACTCATCAGTATCACGCACACAAGTCTTGTAGAGATGCTAATTAGCGATGCTTAGTGTCGACAAAAAAATATTAGTACTCTCGCCATCTGATAAGGAAAAATTGCCCCTATAAGTGTTGCTTCTGTCGCTGTGGTGTCGTCGTTGGTGTATTTGTTCCAGAAAGTTCGCTGCCCTCCTTGACGAATACAGAAGCTGGTCGTACCAAACGATTCGGCCGTGCGAATACATGTAAGAATAGTGCTTTTGTTGTACATATTTAAGTGAAATCGTTTATTATCGGTGTTACTGCCGCATTCAGCCTCCATCGCTGTGTGAAAATGACATGATACTACATATATACACGAAGGGCAAACGCACTTTGAAGAACACTGATTTTTTAAATACGCCGGTGCTGTTCTGTAGTCGCACACTGCCAAAATAGTTATCAGGCGTGTACGATTACGGCAATAACTAAGATGAGGGTTATGAATATGAGAACTTTTTTGAGACGGATATGATTAACCAGTGGTCGAACCTATTGTAAGGGTAAACCCAAACTCTTAAAAAATACCGTGTACCGTTCGGTAGACAGTTAAGCCGACTTTACGAGTATACCGTAAGGATTTTTGTTTGGAATTGTTGAATATCATTTGTCTCTTTATGATTATGACGTGTCGTAGGGCGTTTATCTGTTTCGGGCCGGATATTTCCAGTGGTATCTGTATGGTGACAATACGATATTTGTGTCTCTGAGAGTGTGAGGTTATGGCGACTCTGTCTGCGTGTTCACGCACTGACAAACGTTGCTGCTACCTGTGTCATGGGCGAATGACGGATAGAAGAGCTCATGGAGGAATGACTCCAACTGATTTGGGGAGCGAACGACGCTGCGACATCAACCAGTACAATGACCATCACTGCAGTCTATGGGTTAAACGTCGCTTGCACTTGAACTCTCACCTGATACCTGGTAACAGAGTAGCGACATGGACGGCAATGCCACTCGAAAACCGCCGACATTTTTAGTTTGGCGTAAACTCTGGAGCAATGACGCTGACATATACTGACCTCAAATAGGAGTTTGCAGATAGATTCCTCCGGAGTTGCTAAATCGGAAGGACGAGATTTCGAAGAATAGAAGACAGAACTCGATGTCGATCTCCAGATCACGACAAGCTTTCAACGACGCCCAACTGCGGAGCGAACGTTCGCCGCCACGTACGATATGTATGGTATGATGTACGATACTTGGGATTTTCTCGACAACTGGAAAAACTTGTCATAAAATATATTTAGTACACGTTCCATTTACACGATATTGTTCAGTTATTACTTTTTGTCGGATCCTTCGCGATCCGGTTACGGTCTCGAAACTGTGGTTTTAGAATCGGTTATGGCGGCGGTCTTATAACTGGAGATGCGAACTCTTCAAAGGCATAATAGCCTGAGTATGCTGCTGGGCACATAGTCCGTAGTCTGAAGGCGATAGCTCTAAAAAAATTTCGTCGGGTGCTCTAGTTAGAAGTGAATCTCTCGAACATGTTTAGACATGTTGTGCATGGATCTGCTAAGCTGCAACGCATTCCCACGCCCATTGGCTGGCAAAAACAAGTCCACCCACAGATCCTCACATAAATGAGCCCTATTTAGAAAAATGCATGGAGGAGCTAGAAGCTACAGATAAAACAGAGGAGAAAAAGAGGGAGAGAAAAACATGGGGACTCACTGGCCGAGTCAATATGGAGGATGACGATGTCCCTTGGCAACAGCGTAACGTGGTAGTTCATCACTGACAACCGTCGCCAGCGCCTCTACGGGTCAAACTAGTGGAAATGGTGGCTAGCTAAGCTACAGTAAGGCGTACACTGTATTCGATTTTACGCCATTTGTGGCGACGGCAGCGATTATAGTGATGCTTATGGTGTTAACGGTTATTGTGTTTCGTAAGGCCACTGAGCGGGTCCGCTGGCACGATTCTAATAGGATAGTGTTACGATGACTGCGCTTCGATGTAGCGGCTGCAAGAGGGCCCATAGCAACAGTGCGACAGCAGCCACAGGCGGCAGAGTGGGAAGTCGGTAGCCGATACATCGTGGTAGGTGTTGAGGCACAATGGTTACTGGTAGTAGTGCTGTTGGCGGTTTAGAGGACGAACCGCTCGAGTCACACGGACAAAAGGACAAACAGGGAAGGCAGTTTAGCGAATACGTGCACACGGACAAGGGATGTGTGACAGACGTGCACACGACGTGTGCAGCGTGCGTACGTTCGCTTAGTAGGCATAACACGGTCACAAACGGACGCTCACATGGCAAATTCAAAATAGTCGTCGAAGTGCAGGCCGATGCAGAATACCGACGTTGCAAAGTTCGCGCAATAAAAGTAGAATTAGGAAGCTTCTGGCTCCTCCAAGTAAATACGCAGCGAATGGTTCGTAGATAGCAGCATCTAATCAATACGGGGAGCGGTTGACATGTTACGTACATGGGCGGTGGAGCGTACTTTAAGCCAAGCGAACTACGCTCCACCACCCCCAAGTCGCCGTTATTTTTTATCGTCGTCTGCGTTACCGCCGCTACTGGTGAGTGAAGCATCCGTTCATTTAGGCAGATATCTTATTAGCGAGACAAATACCAACCGATGATGTCTGCCTGGTGTTTCCCTATCTGATCCAGAAAACAAAAAGCGTACACCGACAGGAGGAAAGGTACCACGGCATACCTTGGATAATCGGAGCAAGTTAGCCAGCCACAGAGTGTCCGTGGTCTTGATAGCCAACCAGCCCCCGGGTACTCTGATTCAGAGTCACCTTACCGTCACGTTCCGAAAAAAACTTTAATGATGCAGTTGTCAGCAGGCGACATCTATGATTGATTTCTTTACTTCTCGCGATCTTAAAAGGTTGCACTCGAACAAAAACGCAACAGTTATGAACGAGCTGCTGCCAGTCCTGCTGCTAAATGAAGCCTACGTCGTCTCATTGCCGAGTAGTGCGTTCGGACGTGGGTGGGATGTGGTAAACGGATGTGGGTGAGGGTAGAGGATGAGACTAGCAGCGTGGCGACCTTGACCATGAACGCTTCCATGGTCATCATCACCGATGCCCCCTCCCCCCTCTCCCTTTCTCCTACCCTCACCTCTACGTACTCTGATTGCCCCCACCCTAGATTTGCCCTATCCGTTGCGGGTGGGGCACCCTCGAAAGTATATGCCTACTGGAGTGATTGCGTATGATGCCTCCAAGGCGAATCCTACGCCAGCGCCCTCTGAAGGCTTCGACCGGGAATCGTTCATAGAAACCGGCTGAGACGCCGTCTTTGTGCGGAAATTTATCCTTCTCCCCATGCCCTCAAACAAAGCAGAGAATTTGGTTTCCATTGAAAGAGCAAGAAGAAACGAAGACACGAAGTGCTGGGGGTACGTAGATGTTCTAGCGACGACCAATGACGATCAGCCATCAACTACCCATGCGTCGGCAAAATAAAGAAAATAGGAACTTGAGGCTCTGGAAAGTCCTGTGACAAACCGGGGATAGAGGGGATAGAGCTGTTTGTGCTGCAGTAGGCTACCTGGCTGTATCTGCTGCTGATACCGGCCGTAGCTGTGCAGTTGAAATACTGACACGGGCATTGCAATACTGAAGAGACGGCGATATCAGCAAAGTCAGAAATAACTATGGCGGCGAGTCCAGTTGTGTGGGAACGTCACTCCTTTCATCAGCCATTCGATTTGCTGGTGTTGTTTTGCTTACAGACGGATGGTTACAGTCAGCAGCTAAAAGCAGTCGTTGCTAACCATCTAAAGGCAATAAGAGGAGCAGCAGCAGCAGCGGTGCGCTATTAAATGCCTGAGGCGAGTACAGGGTGGGCCTTGCGCCTGGAGACGGTACAATGCAGTCCGTTATAGTGGCACGCGGCCAGAAGGGCGGGCAAATACGCGGACCGCTGCCCAATTAAGCACCGAATGCATAGAGGTATACGTACATGTACCGTTGTGGCTAGTCTGGACAACAACGAAAGGGAACCAAAACGAAGGAAACTTCGCTGTGCTCTGAGGGGGTAAGCTGTACTGCCAGTTAAAGAACTGGTCGACACAGCTCTCGCACTCAAGAAGGTCGGGAAGATGGCCGAAGGTTAGGGAAAATTTCAGTCGCAGTTTAACAAGTGAGGATTCAACAAAGCTGTTGGGTTGCATAATGCTAAATGTGTGGTTAGTAAAGGATGTATAAAAACGAGGCATGGCTTCGAAGGAGCCATGACGAAAGTCGTTCTTGTATACGGTGATTCGTAACGTCCGCTGATGTGGATTCTAGTTGCGAGCTATATTAATTATTCGTGACGACGCATGACGCAGATTTTGCAGCCCAACCGCGTCCTGTTGAATGACAACGTCGCTCGTGTTAATACCGTAATTTTATCAGGGAATACTGCAGTAAACAAGGAAGCGAGAACGAGATCCTTCATTACACTGTGCATAGTTGTGTAATATACTAGCACTATTGCAATATAATCACCTGCGTAGTGTTTGTTCGCTTCGTGTTAAACGCAAATTAAAAATAAAAATGTGACACACGGTATTAAAACTGTGGCGGCACACCGGTTTTATAGGGGAATCATTGCGCCGTCCTATTATTTAATTCATATGGACAGACCATGAATTGCGTCGTTCAAATTTGAACCCAAGCTGTGAGTTGAAGGTGTGAGCTAAACTATTCATTCGTTAGTGGGTACCTTCCTTTCCATTTATTGCTCATGACCGTAAGTACTGACCGTTTCTTTTAGCTAGATGGCTTTATATTTACGTATTTCAGGTAACGAGTCGGTCGGGTCGGCGCTGATGTGCTATTACGATAAGGGTAGCCATGGTATCGCCAAGAAACTAAACATTCATTGCCAAGTAGTTAAGCCCTTTGAAGACAGCTGTCCACGAAAAAAAAGTCGGTTGTTTGGATGCCAGGCAAAAAATTATTCGGTCCTATTTCCATCTGAGAAACTCTACGGAAACGCTACGAAATCGAGCCCTTTTTCGACACTTTTTATCACAGCTGATAAAAAGTGAATCACATTGCGAATGAAGGCATTAAAAATAATGTGCGTGACTGGTCGTAGGGAAAGCGTTGCCACGTATTTGATGGTATCGGATAGGAACGGTGCCGTGAAGGTTCCTGCCGCCTGACCGAACGATCGAGTTGGATCGCTGCTGTCAACAACTAACAAAAGTATCACAAGCCATTGAACGGAACTAGCGAAAAGTAGCTAAAATTAAGACGTTTTATATTCTAGAAGAATATAAAACGTCTTAATTTTAGCTTGCAGGTGTCGACACCAAGGAACCGAATCCAGGTCACCTATTAAGTCTTTTACTAAATTAATGTCAACAAGAAAATAACAATTCTCATCGTTACCATCACCACGATATGATATGAATATTGAATAACCAGTCTTTGTTCTACATATTTCCTGCGCTAATGAGGTTCGCCAGAATGACAAAAGGTTTCTTACTAGTAGTAATAGCGGTCTTTTTTGTGTACATGTTTCTAGTGGTTCGAGCGTAGGCCTAGATCAACAGCTTGGCCCCCAGGACAGGCGCAGCGTGCAACAGAGCGCCTCAGAATTAAAACTGTGCCTTCGAGATACGCACCCATTTGCCTCTTGGTTACATCGTTCGGTAAGTTCGCAAAAGGTGACACTTTTCATACATCATTCAAGGTGATGTCACGGATGCATTTGGATGCCGAAGGCAAATAAATAGCTAGTAACCACAAATTATTTGTTTTTGTATGGCGACGACCCTTTCTAAATTCGATTTATTCCAAGTTGTGTATAACATTTTGGTGCATAGATTAAAGCTCAATATTAGTACAATATCTTATATATGGAAACAAAACAAATATTAGGAGAACCTTTCTATACAGTGTATAGCTAATCATGAGTTTGTTGATACATCAGTGATTACTTTGAATTTGATTGCAGGCGCAATCGTTAGACGTTCGCACATACGGTGAAGCCAATAGCTATCTACGCAGTTATGAACATAGTCGAAATCAACGTATCAGAGAGCTACGTACAGCTTCAGCAGGCAGTCAAGTTCAGGACGTCCAAGACGGGCAGGCCAGTAGCAAAGTAAACAATAATGATAATCCAAATAGCAGTGACAGTACGAGCACCAGTAAAAGAAAGAAAATACGTAGCACAGGGGAAATTCCTCAGTCACTAGCGGACGTTCCCTCAGCGAAAAGAGACGATCGTGACACAACGTCGGCTAATAGTCGAATGACTGGTGGGATGCCGGAAGTGCGTCACACGCCGATTATCCCTAGTGAATCCTCTCGAAGCCCAACAATGTCGACGTTTTCAGAGTCAAATCAAGTCCCTTCACCACTTCCGCAACAACTGGAAGAACCGAGTCAAGAAAATGTCGTCGTTACCAAGGCGGAGTCGCGACTCGATGCCAAGAGCATTTATGTAGACGCCTCAGCGAGTGGTTCGGATGGTACCACAGTCACGTCGGATGCAGGGCAAAAATTTCCGCAGGTTGTCACCCCGGCTCGGATCGAAGAAACGAAACAAGCTGTTCAGGAAGATGGTGACGTGGCTCAACGCGGGGACCAGAAATCTGAAGCAGCCTCTCCGAATGCAACAGATGGCCCCCAATTGCCTTTAGTTGAGATGGAGACAGATACTAGTACGGCGGGGACCGCGGCAAATGAAGATGGCCTGAAGCAGAATGATACAGAGAACGCAACATCGATTTTGAATGATTCAATCATTGATGGAAAAGAGGTGAGTTCATCGAAAGCTGAAACTTACTGAGCGAGATCAGAGACGACAAAGCGTGCTACGAGTTGTCAAGTTTTAATATTTGTAAACATTAGATAGCGGAATTGGTGTTGTTCAGCAGGTAATCTCTTACTTCAAATGTGATTTCGGTGCTACGATGGAATGGTTAGTTTGCTTTTTCTTTTTTACAATTTCTATCTACTATTTGAAAACCTGACCGAAACCGATAAATGTAAGCAATTTCTTCATAGAATGATGGAATCGACATTATATAATGTCGATTCCATCATTATATGTATATATATATATATATTTAGGGCTACCTTCCGCCCTAATCAAATAATTTAAAAATATTAAAATAATAACGAAATACTCGGAGTGAATGGCTGACAACTGCGGTAAGAACAATGTACTACGGCGTCGTTTATGGTCAGTGCCAAAATAGTCGCGTGGTCTGTGTACATGACTAGTTTTGAAAGGCTCAAGTTTTCAGTCAGGGTCTTTTAAGTCAATTCATCTTATCTGCCATTATTCAGACTATCTCCATATAAAGGTATAGTAACTTATTTTTATTTGCAAATGTCACTGATTTTTTTCTGTATAGAAACCGCTAGGCAAAATGATCTATTGACCGAATTATTTTTAACTCGAACCGGCTGATTTGATTGAATTTATTTTTTACAGGCAATGCCGAGCTTCGACGAGTGGAAGAAGATTCGTCTTGAACAAGAGCAACTTCAAGAGATTCCATCGCAAACGAAAATCAAGGAGCCTGAACAACGAGAAATAATAAAGCCTATAGAACGCAAACGTGGTAGGCGTAATTATGCCTCGGTGGAGTGCGGAGCTAAGTTACTGTCGGCTAATCCGGGAGCCGAAAGTGCGTCCAAGATTTTGTTAGAATCCAAGGATGAGTATATGCTAAATCCTTGCAATTCACTACAGAAAGAGGGTATGTGGTTCACAGTTGAACTGTGCGAGAGTATCCACCCGACTCATCTAGAGCTGGCCAACTTCGAGCTGTATTCATCGACTGGTAAAGCGTTTGTCGTGTACATGGGTGACCCCGATGAGTCGCGAGACTGGACTCGGATTGGCAAATTCGAAATGGCTCAACTCAAGACTGTGCAGAGCTTTCCACTTGACGCGCCTGGATTTGGCAAGGCAATCAAAGTCGAGTTTCAAAGCATTTACGAAAACAACCAGTACTACTGTCCGTTGAGTTTAGTGCGAGTGTTCGGCAGCTCGATGGTTGACGATTACGAAGAGAAAGTTTCGGAAGACATTACTGCTCAGCTTGAGCAGAAACAACCAAAGGCGTCAAAGGAACAGGCAGCTGAACTGCCAGTAGCTACACCAGGTGGCGTTGGCCGCAATGTTGGCAGTGGTGAAAACATGGTTTCGCGCGCCAAACAGGCGGTGATCAACATAATTAGTTCAGTGAGTCAAGCTGTTTCTGGGAGCTCATCAACGCGGTCCGCTGCCAATTCGAATGGCACCGACTGTCCGGACACTGGGTCCAAGGTAGCGGATAACGAAAGAAAATCGCCGTCAACTGTTGCATCAGAGTTCGACGGATGCATCGAGCTGACTAATTTTAGTGGGTCGGACGGCCTATTATGGCCATCAATGAAGTGTCATCGAAAACCCTTTATCAAGGAATTAGAAAGGAGTTGTTCGTATCAGGATCCAGAGGGGCTGGCTGATCTGATGGCGACTGATACGCCACCGATATCTCATCCACCACTCCAGACCAAATCTATGACACCAGCATCAGCGTTCATCACTTCAACAGTGGCTGATATTGCGCCGACGCGAACCACGAAGCCGACAAAAGATGTGAAAACCCAAATACTGGTCTCCATTATCCCGCCTGACCTTAACAAGAAACAGGCTGAACAAAAAGGCAAGCCACAACAACATAACAAATTGGCACAGCAGAAACAGCAACACCAGCCAAACGAGCAGCAGGATGATCAACAGACAAAGAAAAAGATCGTAGAGGCTGGGACGGACAGTAAAGCTCCGGTGCAGCCTTCAACCCAGAATACGCTGATTGAAGACAAGGAAAAACGGGCCGAACGCGGTCCCGAAACAACGGAATCAACCACTATTACTCCGAAAGCTTCAGTTAAGTTGCCTCCGCAGCAGCAACAGCAGTTGCACAATATCGTCCTCTCGTCACAACCGGTAATTCCCTTGACGAAGCCCCATGGGCAGATAGGCAACGGGCTGGCGACACCTACAAAGGAAAACCTTTTCAGTCGGTTTGAAAGTCGAATCAAGCAACTCGAGCTGAATACGAACCTCAGCAGCGACTATCTGCAGGAACTGAGTCAGCGGTATCGTAAACAAATGGAGGAGATGCAAACGGCTTTCAACAAAACTGTAGCCGTCCTTAATGCCGAAGCAAAGAAAGCCGCTGAACGAGACCAAAACCAACAGGTAGCACTTGCAGCCTTGCAGGTAAATAAATTATGTAATTCAAGCATTCTGTTGTGATCGGCATTTCATCTTTTTAGTTCTACTTTAGTTTTTGCTGGTTCTGCTACGTCGATAAAAGTGGTTGTCAGGTTACATTTTTTAATTATTGAATATCGTGAATTAAGTACAAGGATGTAGTTCTTATACTTCGTCGCACCAGGCCTTCTATGATGGGCCACTACGCAATTTACTTGATCTTGGTGGTGTTTTTCTAACGATTTCACGATCTTCCCCACCGTCTATCCTTTGAGTACCTCAGGAGAGGCTTACCTCAGCCATGGAAACCCTCCGGATGTTGGAAGTGGAGCGCGATTCCCTGTGGTGGCGTCTTTTGCTTGTCTATTGTGCCCTCCTGGTCGCGTCGGTGGCAATTCTTATAGTCATCCTTCATATCGTACCGAGACGGGCAATTGCTTCTTTTATGAGCTCGGATCTACTTGAAAGGCGAATCCGAGACGTGGTTACTGCAAGAGAACGAGAAGTTCGCGTTGAACGAACTAACCAACGGATTTCTACCCAGAAAAAAGATGCCGAAATAGAGGCCATTTCGTCCAATAAAGAGCAGCCCGTCTTGAAGTCCAAAGAGAAAAGAGATCAGTTAAGCTTGGCTGAAATTAATATGGCCGCTAATAGCCTTAGAAACGATCCGGTCGATTACAGTAAGCCCAAGTTGGAGCAGAAAGATTTTTCTGCTCAAGGTAGGCATCGTTTAATATGCCAAATCTGTTTTTAGATATGTAATCAGTGTTCGTTGTTTGCAATTCATGTTGCTAGTCTTAACTTTGAATAATATTGTATATTAACGTATAGCTTTGTTTTCCTGATAGTTTCGTGATTTCCTATAATATATTAGAACAGGACAAGTATACCATAACGTCATATGTCCGAGTTTCCTCTCCATAGGAAGAACAAATGTATCTATGAAGGAAGAAATTAGGATACGATTAAATATGTATTTATCAGATGGCATTGCAGTTTATCCAGTGAAGATGAACGAACCGGAAGAGCAGTCACGAACAAGCGCAGGACCATTACTCAGAGAGGAATCACAAACTATCTTCAAGGTATGGTGTCCGAACTAAATCTTCCCTGCTTCATTTGCTTCATACTTACTATACCTCGATAACAAAAGCCAAGCGCATGTTGGAGCTTTTCATTGGGGCATAAACACCAGTGTATTTAACTTCGTTGCTTAAATTTTTCGGCGGTGTGTACTGTTATGCTTTTCGCTGACGAACTAAATGTGGGCATCTTACTTTCTGTACGCTACAGCTGGCACGCACCGTTCGATAAATGCTACTTCTACGAAAGCACGTGTCTGTGTAGATGAACGTTGTGTAGGAATAATTTCGGCCGTAAAGCGGAGCTACATTAATAATTAACTATATTATTAACGAAGAACAGCTAGATTCAGTATTTTAAGCCGATAATACCAAAAAGTTGCCCTGGACTGATACAAGCCACTTTGGATATATGCATTCTCGGTTTTGTTGCTGGTTGCTTTTTTTTTTTTAAATTCACTCTAAATTCCTATAAAATTTCTATAAACGATATATAGGCTAACGCAAAGGTAATGGAATTCGCATTTTGAATTTGAAAAAAAAAAGAAGTGAAACCCATGTTGTGTTCATTGATAGCCCGGATATAATAACATTGAAAAGCATGACATAAGAAATCATTGGACGCTACATCGTGACGACGAAAAAAACGGTCTTTAGATGGAAGAGATACGAACTTATTCGAGGAGTGCAACTGCGGTACTGTGTTTGCGTGTGTGATATTCTGATTGTATCTGAATTTGCTTCAGTTATATAAAAAAAAAAAAAACTATGACGCAGATGTGTTATATTTAACATTAAACCTATCACTAGCGGTTAACTGGAAAATTTTCGCAGAAGTGCATCTATTTAAATGTGGTAACCTCGTCATCGAAGGATCGATCAACCATTTTGGCTGGGCACAATTGAGATCGGTATTCAAAAAGTCTCGGTAGGTTCAGCACTGTTGCACGATTTGTTGTTAACGCAATTTGACAGTTCGCCGTATGTTTTATATTTTCGACAGCCGCTACACACAGCAACTTATTGCCTTCAATTACCTCCAGCAGTGGTGTGAACAGTTGACAAAGATCTACGCCCAGATGCCGACCTATTCCCTAATCCTAACTCCGTCCTGTTAATATTTCAGCCAATAAAACACTTAATTGCTTTTACCCTTTAAAATGCAATTCGAATCACAGGGTCTTCTGCCAGTGTAGTTTCTGCCGAAGAGCTGCACTAAGAACCGCCGATTCCCTTGCAAACGACCGTAGTAATTAACGTCTTCTCGACCTATCAAAGCAACCGGCGAAAACGTTATTTATCCTCCACTAACAATGGACTATAGTAGTGACCCATTGTTGCTAGATTGGCGCAATGGCTTAACGCAGAGCAATACGACCAGTGTATTTACTATGGATTTCTCTGTATACAAATAGGGCATGTGCGATTGAATGTATTTTATCTGCCATTACATAGCAAATGTGCAGACCCTCGTTTTGCCGGATGTATGGCATCAGCGTTGTTTCTGAATTAGAAAATCACGTTGATGATTTTGCCATGCATATTCAGATTCTGGGCTTTGAAAACGGGTTGGTTTTGTTAACCATAAAGCCAAAAAAGGTAATTTTCCGCGAGAATCCGAACGTTCAGACTACGCCAACAAGTGATACGTTAGATACACAGCATGAGCTCCGTTATTAACTGTCCTTAAAAATAAAAGTTGCATTTCCAAACGCAGTTTTCCACGAAGCTTCTAATGTACCTTTTCGTAACACGTAATGAATATCGGAGTTCCATAATTTTTCCATATACAACGCATTTCTCTCTGTATAAGTATCTGATAGCATACCACCGCGACTGTGCTTACTCGTTGCCAATGTTACCAATTTTATTATCCAAAATTGTCCACGCCTCCTTATGAATTAATCACACCCTGACAACGTATTCAACCAATTTCAGCAGAAACGTCGCCGACGTCACAGAGGTAAATCATCATCTAACAGCTGCACTGCCAGCCACGATCAACATGAACAGATGCGCATACACGGTTCAACTGTAAAAAGCACGTCTTCCACAAGCGACTCTAAACCATTTCCACTTACGCAGACACAAAACCTCTTCGGTGTTCTGGTTCGACACAACGAGGAAAGCCTCGGGGCGCTAACCAGCCCAACAAGACCCAGCAGTTCGTCGTGTTCGGTCGGGCATAGAAAACAAATACGCCGCCAGCACCATGTCACCACTAGGATAACTCTACAAACAGCAGCTGCCGAAGCAGCGGCCGGTTCTACCAACGATGTTAGCGCGGCTCACGAACGCGGTCATGAACTCAGTACGGCGCTTACGCCACTAATGGCGCGAAGTCTTTAAAGAATCAAAACTGATGAAAAGAAATGTAGGAATAGACTTGGTAGACGAACGCGACCGGATTGTGTGCCTAAATGCCATCGATTTTATGGGCCTGATACGTCTACATCTTCTATCGTTACGCTACCACAGGATAACTTGGTGAACGGAATGGGTTCGTCTTGCAGAGTTGTGGTGACCTTGGATAATTAATTGGGTAAGAATACTGTCGAACAGAACGAATACGGGACCCAGGACAATCCATGTACAAATACTTTCGGACAAATAGTACTTATACAGATTGCCCGCCCGATCGGGTCTATTTGTATCCCGTTGATATCCATACAAATGCGGATAGGACTAAACAGGATTGGCCTCAGTGTGAAAAAAGATCTATTTTAATTCTACGAGTGTCAACGCTCCGTACATTACTAGATAGTGTCACAGTATGACTGAATTTAGTTATATTATCTGGAGAACTCAATACATATGAAGGAGAGGGATAGATATACGAAAAAAATCAACATGTAGTGCAAAAAATGCTGAACTAAGAAATGAAAAAGCCAATAATTCTTCCGTAAATCCGGGTCAAAGGATATAATGACGTGTTGTAGTTTAGCTTGAAAGACATTTTTAAATGAGGCATTTTTGCGACTGCGTAGACCCAATGCGGTATAAGTCGCTTTATTTGCCATGACTGCACAAATCATGTGGTGGTCAGATGTATACAGCTGATGTACATAGGCCAGGATTTGTTTTTGGAAGCAGATGAGATTGGTCTTAACATCGCTGGTCATAACATCGCGTTGTCCATTTATGCTATCAATTAACGCAAAGGGTCACTTTGTGTGTTAGAAAATCGACGTTTATGGAAGCATTTAGCTTGCTAAAGGGTTTTTTTTGACAAATTCATGATGGTGACCCTGACACAACTGTGATCTAGATGGGTACACTCAAACGAAAAAAAACATCACGCGACGAGGTGTTGCCGGATATTGAAACGACTCGATGCTACATGTGAAATCCAATTTTGAATCAAGCCTAAGAAATATTGAGAAGTTTAGAAATTATCTTTACTTCATTAGTTTTTGTCTGTTAGAGTTCGAAACGGGTATCGATTGTAGGCGTACGGCGCGCATCGCATCTTCTTGCACACTAGCCACGTTTTAGAATGTAAAAAGCGTCTGTAGCTGTCGGGTCTCACTGTAGTCAATACGTGATCTCTGTACCTTCAACTATAGTCCGTTTCTGATGACCTGAAGGTGTGAAGGGTCTGTTTCATGACGTTTGATGTACTGTTCAATGCAGTTATAGTATAGCTTGATGTTGCGTCATTGAATTTGCTTCTTTATCACCCTTGCGCTACCATACAGACATGTTTATAAATGTAAAAATTTTCCAAAAAATTTTCAGGATGTTTTTCTCTTGTATTTAAGTATGAGAGGCGTCCGAGATGCATCTTCCTTCAAAGTGTTTACGGCCGAAAACAAATTCTAACTGTAATACCCGTTTAATCAGTTTTAACCTAAAATCAAGCTAAATTGCGCATGAATTTCTAAGTATATGAAACGTAGTTTACCCGTTTATTTATAATTATCTTAAGCTTAAGTGCTATATTTTGCTGGGAATCTCAACACCCATTAGACTCTATTGAATTTGTATCAGCTTTACATTACGATTGATGTTTAAGCCACTGCATTTAAATCTGTAAAACACATCTACATATATTCAGCACTTTTAGCTGTTTTAATCATCTGTTTACAGCACGTCACCTGTACTGTTTTTTAACTATACATATATATATATATATATATATATATATATAATATATATATATATATTTTATCCACCTGTGGTCACTTGTTGATGGACGTTATTTGTTTATTTCCTAGTTTATTTGCTACACAGATGTTGTTACTTTGAATGGATTCTTCTGTGTCGTTGTTTTACCTCTCGACTCTATATGCGAAGCTGGTTGTCATCCGATATACACGAGGCTTACGTTACTGAATGGTAAAAAAAATAAAATACATTTTATATATAAAGCTGGATGTTTTCACCGTCTCTTTTCGTTCCTTGCATGGCTACTACGGCATGAACGCGCTATATTGTGTAGCATCAATCATCTTATGCACATAAGGTCTAAATGGGGTATTGTGGATTAGGTTCTTTTGGGCTATATGGCTATTGGCGAAACACGGTTGCAAAGTTTTGCCTGCCAATTGATATTTCGGTGGAGGTTTATAGTTGGGGCATATGGAGGGTAAATGCCTTTCCGATGAGCTAGTTATTTCCGTTGCTTTGATCACGAGTTTCCTTTCTATTTCTAAGGAGCTGCTCTCCATTGTAATCAACTCCCACAAGTTCTTGAAGGTTTTGCAAGTGTCAGTTTGCCTAATCTGGCAGAGATATGAAAATACCAAATCAAGCCAATTTTCGCCATATTGCTTTACTTGTGTTCCTGCTTGATTGTGGTTATTCTATTCAATATTCTGGGAGAGATAAACCATAGTCCATTAAAAATGCATTTTTATTAGTTTAGTTTTTCCGATTCAATACTTCACCGATAACGTCTGTTTAAAAAAGTCCGATAAGATTTACTCATATTCGAAACTTTATTCCCGGTACCTTCAGTATCAGTGAATTTACCGAACAGCGAACAAAAAATAGCTTACGATTTAGCTTATCACCAATAATGGACTTTGCTATTTACTTGACCTCACCTGAATTCCCTATACGCTTCTCTTTTGTTACGCCTCAAATTTTCATCTTCGATCCGTGTCCAGCACTCTTCCATGGTTACAGTAATGCTAGAAAAAGATTTCTCTTAATAAATTCTAAGTATAGTGAAGTGATTTTTCACAAAACGAGTTCTTGCTACCGCGCTTACTTACAAAAACCCACAATTTACGCACAACCACTTTTTGCTCGGGTGTTTTATTTTTCTTCAAAAACTCTATTGAAGAAGGTATTCCAAAAAAAGTCTAAGGATTGCTCTTGCGTTCTACACGCAGCATGTATTAGTCTCGTCAAATCTTCGTTGTTATCAGAGAAGACGAATTTATAATATGGAAAGCTGAGGACCAAAGGTGAATTATAGGTTAGTTACCGGATGATGCTTTATTTCAGCCTCCTCCACGTGCCTCTGAACTATCAATGGAAGCATGTCTGAAAAGTGCTTCAGAGCTATCCCTGCAAACGACACCGGGTGGTCTGTATGAGTCATCTCCGGAAGATGGCAGGGACCAACCTCATTGTCAAAGTCGATTAACGACCTCACCACCGACGAGCGCGATTAGATGTGAAGTTTCCACAACGAACGTAGCCTCGGTGACCCTCAACGATGTGGATGAAGCTACGTCACGAAGCTGTGCAGCCCATTGTGCTGTGGCTTGCTGTTCACATGCGATGCTTGGAAGATAGTTACAATGGCGACAAGGAACTACCATGTCATAATACTTAGTAAAAATATTTAATAATGCTGTAATATAAGAAGGCCTAAAGAGCTATAGCTTCTCAGTCATTGAGAGGGCTTGTTTAGCAGGAGAAACAGGTAATAGCATAGAACTATAGTAAACTGCGTGCGTTTCAAAAAATTCTCCTTTGTTCCTAACTGGGAAGCGGCGAAAAACAACGGGACAAAAAAACAAGATGCGGCTGTTGCATCTAGTAGTTTAGAGAAGCGTTTCTGCACCTATACCGAAGTAGCGTAAAGTTGCGCATTAGATGAAATATGAGCAATGAACATTCAATAGCAATTGCGGCGGAAATAGCGCATAGTAACCATCACGCGCTACAAATACTTCTATATATAGAAATAACTGCATTAACAATAAGACCTGTGTGCGGATGGTCCAGGGGGTTTACCCACACACGATGAATGCCACCGGAAACGACAAAAAACCGTTCTTATTCGTTTCACTACAAAAAGAAGACCGATAGTTTTACGTTATTGTATTGTCATCGACAGAATAGCACACGACATAGGCGGCAGATAAGGAAGCGATGTATGTGCCGATGAGAGAAAGAAGTAGAAGATATTGTATTTAAGTCTACCGACTGGCTGAGATGTTTCTGCATAACGTGCAGACTTGTGAATATCATAAGAGAACGTGTTTGTTGGAAATAGAAAAATAGCATAAATCTGGGAACTAAGCTAGCTAAAATCGAAGCCTAAAAAGAATGCCTATATAAAAAGTATACCCCCATAACTAGTGTTAATAATATTTAGCTGAAATTTGCTCTGATCGGCCAGCGCCATCTTGGACAATGACTGGAGGGGTTTTTTTTTAGAATCTGCGTTTGAATAAATAAGTTAGTCAAGAGGATGTTACCCTGAAGAAGTTCTAACGGCAATCAGCTGCAGCAAAGATTAGATGCAGTTTTCCAGGAAAATGTTCCTACTGTTGTATAAACAAAGGGATAGAGAAGAAGAAAATGTTAATTTTATTATCATAATAGTTGAGTTGTGGTTGCACAAAATCACCTCACTGATCTCGTTGGTGATGCCTGAAGAGCTAGATTCTTTAAGCAAAGGACTTTTTAGAAGACACCCAGTAACTGGGATAATTATGGGAAATGCACAGGCCACTTGTTTCCAAGCATAATAATAATAATAAGGTTCGCTTTTCTATACCAAAATAAGCTACGTATATTGAAAATGGCCCTATTATAGATAGGAGCGCTGTAAAACTCTTGTATCTTTTTTAGTAAGTCGCGTCTTATCGCACGAGTACAGAGGTTACTCGTGGTGCCTGAAAGTGGCGATGATAAAATTGACGCAAAAGTGGGGTTGAACGAGATTCCCGCATCCGTTGGTCCTCTTCGTAATGCTCAAATATAAATGATTGACAGTGAACGCTTTAGTGCTTGAGCTAAGCTGATACTGACTACAGTGCCTGGGCAGAATTAAGATCTTATTTAAGGTGTCTCTTTGATAGCTGACGATATGATGGTATACAAGCTATTTTGCCATATAACGTAAACCTTTTCACTAAATTTGTCCGCACAAAATTATAGGTTCAACTCGTATAATTCTATTTCCTTCTGCGACTCCTTGTACACGTGGGAATACGTCATACTGTTATTAATATATCTATTGTGTGGACATGTTATGTAGCCCGCGGTAAACTGCAGTGACCCACTTCAGTGGGAAGGATCAGTGTTATCATGGTTTCTTACCGCGTCGTAAGTGACACAGAGTTGCTTGCCCACTGCGGCCAATGATTACTTTGCTAGTACTTCACGGGAGAAGGACAGTCAAACAGAAGACTAGGTTAAGCAAACAAGATGATTTTTTAAATATTCCCTTAAAACAAATAACATTTCGCGAACCTCCCTACTAAAAGATATTAACCTATCATCGATCAGTGATTTTTAAAAAAAGTATGAAAAAAGATCTTGCGCTAAAATTCTTATGCGCACTACACCAGCATTTGGGAAGCTGATATGGCTATTGGCTAAGAAAGTGTTTTTAATGGTCATACTTATTCATTACAGTGCTGGAAGCAAAATTTGCGGGTTCTTCGTAAAGCCATAGTGAGAACTGAGACTTGAAGAATATAGCTCAAGTCGAGATCTACCCGTCGTGGAGTGAAGCAGCCGATGACTGCTCGCAGAATGCATTTAATACGGTGAAATAAAAATTAAACCTTTACAGCGATCTGTGATGAACACCCACTGCACTTTGAGCGATCGTGTTATTATATTGCCAATATTACTAAAACCTGCATGGGCACAAGCGGCGGCAAAGTTTAAATATCGTCGAAGTAAGGTCGACGGTGACGGTGAAAAATATGTTAGAATTAATGCTGATGAAACTTTTCAAAGGATAAATTAGATTAAATATATCTTGATATTAAATACGGAGAACGTCCTCGTGTTTTTCTTTTCTTTATTGAAAACCCAGACAGTGACGGTGAGAACTAGTTAGTCGTAATTTACATCATGTAATCAAATCTAGAAGAGGTTTGCATGCGTTCGTAGGAGTAGGCTTAGGTGCATGGTATGACCTAATGACGTATGGTGATTGTCAAAAGTGATCATACCTCATATACCAATATAGGGTGTCAACAGGTCAATGCATTGGATACGACAATTTCACTGGGTACGTAACTAACAATTTAAAAAAATTACCTGAAAATATTCTCTCAGTGACGCGCCGAAACTATTTGTCTCTGCTCCTAAGAGGAGTTATTTAATCTATGTCCCTGTGAAAGTTTTCTAGCATAAATATCGAGTAATTGTAAGCTTTCACAAAGTAGAATATATATGGGAAGATTAATCAGTTGAACCAGGAATATTTTTCTCATAAAAGTCAAACTGATCCGGCTGGACTCACGTACATCTGAGATCATTTGTGTAATACGAATTTATTTTTTGACGTAAAAGCTGCGTGTATATATATATATATATATATATATATATATATAATGTCTCTGAGTCATTAAGAAACGTGTTATTAAACGTAATAGACATAGTGTTCGTGAAAATTGACAACATGCCTAGTCATAAACGTACTGTGTTGTTATTATTATTATTAAAGAGTATTATATTAAAGATTTTGAGTTCATTTTGTAGGAAAACTCATAGTATACGTATCGGAAACAATGAGACAGACCTTTTAAGGTCCAGCTTTTTAAAAACATAAATGCTTAGTCAAAACAGTGTACTAGATTTGTCTGCTTCCGGTAGTTATTCAATGGGGGATAAATATCAATTACTCCTTGTTTCGACTCGACGTTTGTGTCGAAATTGTGCATTGGTGATTTGGCCGAGTTTCATATGTGCAACCTGGGCGTTAGGTCAGCAGAGCTATCCAGATTTAAACATATAAAAGGAAGAGGAGCGAGTAGAATGATTTGCATATTGAGAGTTCTGACCCATCCGGCCACCCTATATAGCCTATTTATATAAGTATAACATGCATAAATAAACATGTCCATACTTTATTTATGGAATCTATGATGTTAATTCGTAAAGTCCACTAACTAGCATTTGACGTTATTTACGACCGAATGCAAATTAATTCGTCCCAGAGTCTTGTTTTTCAAAACTGAAAGCGACCTATAAACGGAATACGCGTGTATGGTTCCGTCATAACTAAGTATTTCCGTCTCGTCGCTGTCGGGGATGTAGCTCAGATGGTAGAGCGCTCGCTTAGCATGCGAGAGGTACGGGGATCGATACCCCGCATCTCCAACTTTTTTTAAAAAATTTCCAATTTTATCAACCTGTTTTGTATATAACTTCCTATTTATTAATAACTATTTTCCACGTATATGATGTCTTGATGTATAAATGTCTTATGATCGAAACAAATAATTAAATGGTTTCATCTCCAATTATATGAGTATATTTACTTTAAATTATGGGAGCTGAGCTGTGCTTTTATGTCAAATCTGAATTTGTTTTGGTCTGGGAGCCTTTAAATCGTTGACTGACTCGAACCTCGATCAAGTAACGGTAAGTTCGACTTGGCCAGGTGCCATAAATCACCCTGGTGAACCGAAGAAGGAAGTAACCTTTTAAAAACTACTACGATGAACAGCGACAATTTAGTCTAAACATAGAAGAACCTTCTAGTTCCAAAGTATTCAAAGGTGTACCAAAGAAGATGATCATTTCACCTCTATGGAGGCAAGCACAAGTGGACCAAGAGAATGGTGATGTCATGGAAGCATTGTTAGCGTCCAAATACCTGGACTAAAATTTTCGCTTGCTGCTTGTTTGAAATGGCAAAACTTCACTTGCAGCTGTGCAAAGAACATTGAATCTTTTCTGTTTTTTTTTTTGTTTCCGATAAAAAATACTAAATTATACCGTAATACTTTTCACGTAATTAAATTACAATCTGATTTTTCTTTTGCGTTCCCGCAAAACAACACCAATTGAAATAGTACTTGCAACGGTGGTTATTTCATCCTTTGTAGATCTAATTACACAAATAATTCTAATTACACAAAAAATTAATCCCATAAATAAGATGTATTTTTTAAAGCGAAAGAAAAGCTAGCCACTAGCATTCGAGAAGGATTTTTTTCAGAGTAGCCCCTTCACTTTAAATACATACGAACCATTAATCATCATTCTCACGCCAGCCGACTGTCCACGCAAACTTTCACGTTCTTGTTTCCGACCACCAATTCCAACTTTTTGCCCCCTTACCCAACTCACTTGCTACTTACACTGTTGAATTCTATAAGGAAGTCTGTTTCCGCCTGTTTCAAGCATTAACCTTAAGCTAAGGCTATCGAACTGTCGGTTCACTTCGCTAGTAAACGCAGCATCCACCTCTACTTTTACGTTCATCGCCCTCTTATCAAGTCCTGTCGTCTTCCTTCGGTTTTTCGCATCAACCTCTCGCTAATTCTTTTCACTTTCCTAACAGCCGTCACCCGTCCGCGAGCCACTAGGGCCGGCAGCGCCGTCGCGGGTCCTCCTTCCTTCTTTGATAACGTAATAGGCTCCCTACTCTTTTCAAAGCGCTGTTGAACACCGAAAACGAATATCTTATTGCGCTGCTATAGCATCCGCTTTAGCTAGGTTTTGTGTTATTTTGGCCGCGTCAGTAAAGTCATCGCATGTTAGTGCTTTTTCATTACAGACGGTGTATTGATATAAATATTATCAAGCGATAAAAAGCGCTAGCACTCTTACAGTACTCAAGTGTTAAAGGCTGTTTGTTGTATCTACAGCTTCTGCAGATTCAAACTGTCCCATACGGTTCCGTACGGCGTGAAGGCGTGTATTTTCTTGCCCGAACTCAGTCAGTCAATGAATAGCGTGCTACTCGCTCGGTCGAATGGGTTATAGCTGTTCCATATCCTCGTGTGGTGTTCGTTGCCATTGGCATTGTTCGTATTGCAGAAACAAGACATAAATTGTACCCCCCACTCCACTCTCGATATTCCTCGCGACCTTCTTGGGGCTCGCGGTTCGTTATTGTGTTATACGTGCAGTTATGACGTTACCAACGTCATCAGTTACTTAGCGAACTCATTCTGCCATTTGTGCTGTGTTTACAACTTTGTACAGGATCAGCATGTAGTGGCATTGGAGCAGCAATTTGTCTTTTACTAGATGTTAGGAAAGCACTGGAGAAAGGAACTGTGCAAGGCTGGATGCAGCTGATCCTGCTAGAAGTACCTTAAATTGTGACAGGCCATTACTATTTCTAGTAAACAAGCATACGCCGTACATAGAGAAAGTTATCAGAATTAGCTATTATAGGATGAATTATAGTGCGGAGCTCAATAGGACTAACAGATGATATCCATAGTACGAAACAAATAGGAGGAGACTACCTAGCGTTTGAACGTTCACTAGCTTACATCGAACAACGTCTTGCGTCCGTCGATCGTTATCACTTCCCCTAGAACATTCATTGTCTCGTTGTCATCAGAGCGATTGGAACCGCTAAGTCAAAGAACAGATGAGAGAATTGCCCTTGAGCGTTGGTTATTCCGCAGCACTTATGAACATCGTTACTGTCAACGTGAGCTGCGTGTTGTCATCTGGACAAGCATCACAAACTGGCACTATATCGTGTTTACCGCAATCGATAACAACAGCATGAGTTGCCGTTGCCAACAAGCGCTCGGTGGAAAATAACCAATGAACAAACGAGTTTGGACTAATGATTTTGGAGCTGTGCCTTTCTTGCAGTAGTTGATGGCGGACAGAGTAGTCGCGGTGGTGGCTGGCATACGGAAGTGTCTATAAACGTGCAGCCAGCGTTTCGCCAGACGTAACCCATAGGAGGATAAGGCATGCCTATACATGCCCACGTATGTTAGGTGCAGTGCGCTGTAAACTGAAAACCCGAATGATTACGAAAAACAGCTATTGAATCGGAGAAATTGAAAATAACACAGGTGGCCGTCAGCAACATTTGTGCCGGCTTGGTAAGCAAATTATACTGTAGAGCGGATTGAAGTTTGTGCGCCGAAAGCGGTTATTATATATTCCTGAGTAGTTTTTGTAGCTGACGACGGTCCACAAGATGAATGCGACAGGAAGAAGAGGCATTAATTTGTTGAGGCTTTCTAGCCCAGCGAAGCTGACTGCCTCACGCGGTCATGTCCCGAAAACTGGCATAATACGGAGAAGCAAACACGTATGGACTACAATCGCGGCTCAATCGATTCATACGTCTACTGTGTAAGTAATAACAAGCAGTCGATGTTGTAGGTACAAGGGACATTTCTCAGAGTCGAATAAAATCGTGATATTGCACAAGGAAGGACAAATTTCACGTGGGAGAGGTAACTGAAAATGTGATACATCGATGAACAGGGTCCTCGAACCTATGTGAGTGTAAGTATTCATTTTGATGGTCGACTTTCATCGTGCAACAGGGTGATTGTCAAATCTTCCCTGTTGATTGAATACTTCTTCTCAGACAGTAGAGCTCATCTTTCCCCAGAACGTAATCCTAAATTGAAGGAATTGAGCCCTTCCTGAGCATTTTTTCGAAAACCGTCGTAAAAGGCTTACACTGGGCGGTTAATATTTATAATATAAGCCATCGCTTAAGTGTAGAAAATTACGGATATTTCATACATTCTTTGCTTGAAGCGTGTTGTTCATACTCGATAAAATAAATAGAGTAAACAATTGAGAAACGGGTTAAATCAAATGAAAAAGACAAGGATTTTCATGACGTAACGACATTAGCAAAAGATAGATTCAGCGGAAGGGCGAGATAACTTCTTCGTCCTGCAGGTGCGTGAAAGCTAGTTGTAGTCTTTAAAACAATTATATAACCTATTTATAGATATTAACGAATGACAAACGAATGCAGGCCTTCACATTTGTCTTTCTCGGATTTCCCCGATCCTCTCAAATTCTTATTTTCGTATCTCATTCCGAACATGATGTACTCCTTTTGCAAATTGCAGAAAGGTCTAAAGTCAGTTCCTCAGCTCAAATTGCTTGCAAAATACAAGGTGCAAGTTCAAATGTTCTGAAATTAAGCATGTGAAGAGCAGGCAGCCGTGCGAATGTGACAAAATAAACCTAACCGCGAGTCCTTCAATAACGAAAAAAGCTAGGCGTTCCATCGATAATCGATACAGCAGGACTAATGGGGCGATTCTAGTACAGTGAGTCTAATTTTGGAAGCTAGAGTTTCGGTTATGACAGGTCTTAACAGTGGGCCCGAAGTTAATTTTGTACAGCACAAATAAAATCAGCTTCCTATTAGCCGTTTCTAACGCGAAATCTTCCAGTTAGAGTATGCAAAAAAAAAAAAAAGTATAATAATTAGACTACTATTACGTGACAATAGCGTCAACAGGCGCTAAATGCGCGAAGGCATATCGTATATAATCGGTCTGTATTGCACGAAATTAGGCATTTATGAAGTAAAAACAAGATGCTTTCGAACGAAATAAGGTATCTTGATAACAAGCTAAAGATGGTTTTACCTTTCTTTTCCAAACATCAAACTTCCTTTCCCTTCGAAGCCATCGAAGCCAAACAGATAGCAAAGTTGGTATCTATTCGACTCAACGCAAGTCTCATTTTAGTAAGAGATCTTAAGCCTACTAATCTGTTCCTAATTTATCCAGCGGGGCTAGCTTGGAGCGAAGAAAAGACAGAATTTCGTAAAACACGAGGGCACCATTGAAAAGAGGCGCCCTCTACCGTCCGATTCATGAATGCATCCCGTTGTGCTTAACGAAACCTATTGCCGCAGTTCAAAAAACCAAAGTCTAGCTAAACATTTGTTCTCGATAGACCTGTTCTGCTCGTCGCATCAAATCATCTCAATTGAGTAACAAAGTTAATGTATAGAACCGCGCAATATGATTATTAGCCGTTTGTACGATGGTGTTGAGCGTTACTCCCCAAATCGTACTATCGACAAGGAGAGGGAACAGTTTTGAACGAATAGGTCATAGGTGATAGAAGCCGAGTCGATTGTATATGAGACTAAGAAAAAATCTGTGCGTACTTGTGCGCCCTGTTGGAACAAGTTGTCGTACCTAGTTGTACGTAAATGGAACGATTAAAAAAAAAAGTCTATTCGGGTAATTGTTACTTGTGCAAACAAAAGAAACCTGCCAGATCACCGTGGGTCTTTACTAGTCGTTAACCACAGGGCTATAGTGGCTTCCGAGTTCCCTTTCAATCTAACAGAGGACGTCATTTCTGCTTGCTCAGCTGTTTTGCAATCACTGCTTATAATGCAGTGAAAATTCGCGAGCGTCGAAATGGTAAACATCAATGGAGCCAACGTTGCGCTCGGGCCATCGCGTTTAAGTTAAAGATAGCCTGCTTTATAGGTGTAAATGTTATCACCGTATGTCGTCGCGAATCTTCTTTTTGTCGATTTGTTGACATTGATCGGCAAGCTGTTTGGGAATGATTGGTTTTTCTGGGATGAAATTGCCTCAGTAGACGAGGCCCTGAGTGGTGAAAACTGAAGTTCTCAAACGAAGATAAATTCGTCGCAGGAAGCTAGTCAAATAAAGCGAACTTATGGTACTCAGACGAACTTCTTTAATAATTCAGATAGTACGTACTTTGTATCGTTTCGTTAGACTAAACATTCTGCGTACTGTTAGACTGTACTTCTTTGTTTATTTCAATCGCCGATTGGATGTTGGCGGCGTTTTGCGGAATGGTTAGACCCCCAACTGTTCAACATTGACAAGCTAGTAGCGTTAGGGGAACCTACCTAAACATCGTCACGCTGACACCTGCCGAGCAATTTATTAAAATATTAAATTTGTAAGTTTCTGTGTTATAAATACAGAAATACACTGGTTTACTACGAGGTTGTCGTTAGCTAATGGAAAGCTAGCAGATGCCTTGCAGGATTAAAAGTTAAAACCTTTCATGAAGTTTTCTGAACAAATTTAAATCTTTAAGGTTGGTAAAGGCATATTTGAGTGACCTACGATCTTACACCGAAATACGATTCCAGATATCGCGGACTCAAGCCTGCTTGCGGTCAATAGTTAATTGGAACAATAAAAAATAATGAGAAAACAGCTAAAGTTTAAACTTTTGAGCAGAACTCGTACTTCTATAGTCCATGAGCCTCGTCCTAGCTGGCTGAATATAGAATTCCCTGATCGGTCAGGTCATTTTGAACAATTCCAGATACGACCGTCACTGTGAATAGAAAGGGTGATGACGGATACCGTAACGCCACCAATATCTGTTCAATGTGTAAGAGTGTAATGTATGGAAAAGATCCTATTATAGTGTTGGGTTGAGTATTCTGCGCCCTTCATCACACCACGATATGTTGAAACCCATCAGCTACTAGGGCATTATTATGCCAAGTGATCTGTTTAATAATAAGCTAATGGAAAATGAAGTACAGTTTTGTTTTTAGGTGCGAAACTAGTGAAAAAAAAAATATATATATATATATATATATATATATATCTATATATACAGTAATGAAACGGAATGTGTGTGTTTGTTTTTGACTTGCAATTGTCTTGTTAAGCACTGGAGCATTCGAATGAGAGTGTTTTATTTGGTGTCCTTAGCAATTTCCTTAGCAATAGGTGTCCTTAGCAATCAGTTTCAGTTGTAACGACAGGTTCCATGACGCCATGCAAGTGTTTGGCACTTGTAGCTGCACACGCAGTTTACATGATCACCTTAATGTTTCCGGTCAAGACTAGAGCTCTGTGCCTAACATGACTGAAACAATCGTGCTGACCTTTTCAAAGTCGAAAAATCTGTATCTTTTAATTGTTTATTTCAACACCAGAATGGAGTAACGTATTCGATCTGTCGGATCCGATCAACAAATTTAGATTGGTTTAATTACTATTATACACCCGAGAACTTCTTTTCGAGGAATAGGCAGTTCTTTCGAGAGGAATAGGCAGTTAGGCCTGCTTTGTGTTATACCGCATGAACCTGCGGGCCTTAACAAGGTTTGTGCACATCCAGTCCAGTTCGAGGCCGCGCAGAAAACCCAACTGTACGCATCAGGTTCCCAATACGCTAAAAACATTTTCTGTGTTTAGAAGCGAACACCTAAAAAGTAAGAAATCATATAAGCACTCCGTGATACCCTAAGCGAAATGCACAAAGTATTCTCTAAAAAGTTTTATTACACAGTGTGACAATAATTATTAAACCTTTTCACATAAAAAAAAAACAATATAGGCAAAAATTCACGTACTAGGTATACTTACTCGAAGACCACCTCAATAAGTACCTGGCGACTATACTGTGCCTGAACATTTAGATCCCTCAAGCGTGTGGTATTCGGCATAAGCGAAAATTCACATATGGACAGGTGTAATTTGTCCTTGCAGGTCGCACTCGTTGTCATCTCTTACCGACTGTGAAAAAAAATGTACGAAACCATTGTCCTATCACTGCGAGCTAGGCACGGAGCCACTAGTAAACTGGACGTTTGCGAAATGTATTGACCAGGCGGCGGCAATGGCCGTCGACGAGCAAGCATATGTGTTCGTCGAAGAGGGAAAAGAGTTCACTTTTGGTGAATATAAATATACTGTCGACCAGTGCGCGAAGGTAAACAATAGTAAATGTAGTTTACGAGGATGTAGAAACGAGGTTTTTTTTTTTTCTATTTTTCTTATTTACCCTCAACTATTTTTTTTGTGCAAGGAAATACTTCCATGGGGCATCCCGAAATTGCCTAACTAGAACGAGTCCTTTCCTTCAGAATGGTCTATATAAAGCTCGATTCGCTCTAGCCATTGCAACATTGGCACTTTTCTATATCTTTGACTTTATAATAAATAATCGTTGATTATTATCGATAAATGAAGAGGCAATGCAATATACAAAATCGGCAACAAATCTTCACAAGGTAAGAATACGAACTATGTTTTTAGTAGTTGAACGATACACCCACTATGAATAGAAGTATAGTAACCAACGTTATCCATGCTTTCGTCTAGGGTCTTCTTAGCATGGGTTTTAGGAAGGGAGACTCGCTCATGATCTTTTGCCCAAACACGACCTCTTGGTGGATTATCTTCTCGGCATGCGCGAGAATTGGCGTGATGAGTGTAAGTACTCTCAAGAAGTTATCAGAAGCACACGTGTGGATTATAGACGATAGCCCCGTGGTCGAAATTCATATCAGTTGACTGCGATTATTATTTTATAGGTACTTGAAGCATTAGGATAGTTCGAACCGACTCCATTTTTTCTGGATTAAATTTGGGGATAAAAAGTTTATTAAAAGTGAGGTATTTTATTCACGTAAACTTGCAGATATAGTTGTATGATCGATCTACAATTGTTGCGGTATCATTCAGATCGTTCAGATTTATTCTAGATTCGGAGAGGGAGATTTCGAAAGCGGCTGTTATAAATTTCACTGTGTACGCTACCTTTACTTTTACATATATTGCTTCCTAGGTGTCAGGAGTTCTCTTAACACTTAACTTGACGGAAAAAAGTATCAGAAGTTTTGAGCTGAACTGGACTCGCTTCAGATGTTCCGAAGCATCGCTTTTTAGATCCGACTGTGAAAGCTAATTTGGGTTACCCAACCCTAACGTTCACAATACTTTTAAATCGTTTTCAGGCGACACCTTTTGCTAACGCAGGTACAGTGGGTCCTGTTAAAGGACCGCTTTGTGTCGAAAAGGCGCATGATTTGGTTCTAACCTTCGATGTATTGATATGCTTGCAAGCAAATATAATACTTTGGAATTATCTGTTGCACAATAGTTAGCTATAGGCAAATAGAAAATTAAATCATACATCCGTCCTTATTTTTCCAACAGGCGTCCGTTCATCCGGGCTATTCAAAGCAAGAGTTTTTCAATGCTATGGATAAGGTGAAAGCTAAGGCCATATTCATACCGGAAAAATTCAAAACGCTACATTTTTATCAGAATCTATGTAAATGGATCCCCGAAATCACAACATCGGCTCCAGGTCAAGTGTGCTCTAAGCAACATCCTAACCTAACCATGGTCATCTGCGACGCGAATCGCCCGCTGCCCGGTACCGTACACGTGAGCGAGGTTTTCGCTGGTGGTAACGCTAATCTTCAGGCTGTCGAAGCAGAGATGTGTTGTGATGATCCGCTGACGGTCATTTTTACTTCGGAAAGTAAATTGCATAGCCAAAATCATAACAAATATACCTTTAACTAGTTTTTAAGCCATGCACTTCTATTAATATTCGTTCCGTTGAGAACCGACTGTTGTTTATATTTTTTAGACAAGTTGAAGGCTTCTGCATTGTGCAGAGCAGACTTCACTGCAAGGATGTTGAAGTCCAGTTTGCAGAACGCATTTTGAATGTACCTAGCTGCATGTAAACGCGCTGAGGCGCATTTTGCCTCGTTGCGTAATACATTTCATAAAAAATATTAACGGGGTAGTAACATGATATAGATGGGTGTCCCTACGCTGAGAGACGGGCCGGTCTATTATGTAACATTAACGACGGCAATGTTCCTGTAATTTTTTTACGTGCAGGGCACAACAGGTGCAGCGAAAGCGGCGTGCCTTACCCATCATAGCTTCATCAACAATGTCCGGATTGCACATAGAAATTTAACTGCGGGAGATACCGAAGCGAGCACCAAACTTCTCTGCCCTTTACCATTCTTCCATGTATTTGGGCTCCTGAATATGTTTCATCCTTTAATTAGTCACACACCGGTATGTATTCGACCCCATTTTACCATCACCCGGTCCCACAGAGGCGCTCCTCGTCACACACGTTACGCGGTGTTGTCTATTTGCGTCAAGTAATTCGTTTGCTATTTTTTTTTTTTTTTTTTTTCGCTCGTGTGAACAAATCTGCTGTTAGTAAAACGTTAATAATAAATATATTCCGAGTTTTACAAAGGCTTCCGGTCGGGCTTATTATGCCAGACGTGGTACGCCAATTGACCCTCCATTCTGGATGCCTGTCTGCTAGCTGGTGTCAATTTGACAGCTCGCTATGCACGTTTCTAAGTATTATCACTATTGCTGTACGTTTCTATTGTAGACAATAGTTCCAGCGGTGGGTTACGATCAGCTGCAGACGATGAAAGCCATTCACGAATATCGATGTACTCAGATGTCCGGCTCGCCAACAATGTACATCGATTTGTTGAACCACCCTGAGCGTTCAAAGTACGATTTATCGTCTATGAAACGTTGCATAATGGGCGGTGCAATCTGTACACCCGAGATTCGTCAACAAGTTGAAGAGAACTTTGGAAACGAGACGATGGCACTTATTGGGTAAATTGAAAGAAAGCAATTTCGTTACATTAGACGAATTCTATATACAGTCACGATTGAAAATGCATTTTGTATAAACTTAAAGCGATATGTTCGTGTTTTACTCTAAAATTGAGAATCAGTTACATTTTTATTTACTAAGAGTGCCGATTCACCAAAATGTAGTTTCCGTCATCAGAAGCGTATCGTTTAGAAAGAGGCCGACATGGCATTGTTTGCTCCCCAAAGGTTTTTTTTTATTCGCTCGGGGAGAAATTCTCTATTCGGTCATCATTCAAATGGCCTATTCTAGTCGATATAGGAGCAAACGAGATTAGTTTGTCGACTTCTGAGACAACTTAACTAAAGAATTAGTCGCTTTGTCGTCAATAATGAAAATAGCGGTCTATTTTAGTTGTTTTTTTTGAAGAAAAAATGTTTTCACTGAGAGATATAATTGCGCCCGTGGGTTCTAAAGTGCTTTGTTTGGCTTTTCAAATAGATGCAGATCTGTCTAGGTTAATACTTTTTTTCCATGGGAAAATGCTATATATATATATAGTTATGCTATATGTATATATATATATACATGATT
>NW_019213084.1:14479-55463 GCF_002532875.2 Varroa jacobsoni | reverse complement strand
TAGTTAATGCACCAATATTTACATCATGCGCCATTAATGGGTAAAATTTAAGATGAATATAAACAGTAAATGTTCGGCTATCTACGAGCAAAGGTTGATTGAGTGCTACCAGAGAATAATGGGCTTTGAATTGAAAGTATCGCTTTTTGTTAAAAGCTAACGCTCAATAATTCAGTTTTTGTTTCTTAGAAATAAAGGCGTTGGTGAAAACGCCCGGCAGTGAAATCTTCAGGGAAACAAAAGTTTCTTACTGGTAAACTCATTTTAAAAATGAAGATTGTTGAAAGAATGAAGATGAAGTAAGACGCTGCGGATTCTTAAAGAACATCTTATGAAGTTATAACGAAATCTCTAAAAATAACAAAGGTCCGGGATAGCCATAGGCGAGGCGTGAATCAGTCCGTGGCGCCCACCGAGACAAATCAGGCGAGAAAATCCTGAAAATCAGAAGTAAGCGAAAGCGATTCCGGCGGTAATGCTTAATAGATTCGGGGCTCAGATAATGCTCATACTTACAACAACGTTATTAGGGGTTTTTATTAGTATAAGATACTGCCTGAAAAAGAGGGTCAGTGTTGTCAGATGTTTCGACCTCTTGAAGAGTCTTATCAACGTGTGTAGCGCCAGGCGACAGCACACACAATATGTTTACGCTGTGGCAAAGCATAACCTCGTTGCGTCGCGTCTATCTCTGCCTGTATCGAGGGCAACAGAACCGAATGATGGTTGCAATCTTCATATCTCCTCTATATATTATAGATTGCGATTGTTTCCATGCTTTATAAAGGGCAATAGGTGGCATAGCGTAGCTTATCGGCGACTCACCCCGCAACGCGATAGTATGGTAATGCAAATCACAGGTACACAGCTGATAAGAAGCTTCAGGAAAACTGCCTTAAAGCTGAAAAATAAGAAGGAGTAAATCTAGCGTGTATCGCTGATTTACCTCATAATTTCATTAGCTTTTAATCACATAAGGTGGAGCAACCTATATTTGTTTTCATAAATAGGCTTGCTAAATGACTTCACACATCTTAATATAATTAATCATATATTCAATACTTCTCAATCGAACGATATTTGCAATTTTACAGCCATCATATACGTTCACATGTTTGGTGACGATGGTCTTGTTATGCGCTTTATCTCATTTAGATATGGTTCGACTGAAACGAGCACTGTAGCAACCAGTATTAAGCCGACAGATCCGCCAAAGAAGCGACTGCAGACCGTGGGCAAGCCAATTGCCCACACAGAGATAAAAATTGCCAACCCCGAGACGGGTGTTGAGCTTCCGTGTGGAGAAACCGGGGAAATATGGATACGTGGATTCAACATCTTCAGTGGCTATATTGACGAAGAGGCCAAAACTAAAGAGGTATGTTTCTGAGATGATCGAAGACGAAAAAACCTATTCCTCATGCATACGTTAGCTTGTATGTAACAATACGTTATGTTCTAGGTGCTGACCTCAACGAGATGGTATCGATCCGGCGATATCGGAACAATGGACAGTGAAGGCTTCCTCTATGTTGTTGGACGACTAAAGGACCTGATTATTCGCGGTGGTGAAAATGTCCACCCCATCGATATAGAGATTGAATTGGATGCCCATCCAGCTGTCGAGCAGTCCCAAGTAGTCGGCGTTCCCGACAAGCGTATGGGTGAAGAAATCTGCGCTTTCGTTAGCCTTAAAGAAAATAAGAATGCCACCGCGGAAGAACTTCGCGACTTCCTTAAAGGAAAAATCGCCTACTTTAAAATTCCGAAATATTTCCTCTTTGAGCATGACTTACCCAAGACTGCCATTGGTAAGGTACAAAAGCATAAACTTCGTGAGAAGGCAATTGAAGAGCTCGGATTGTAGATAAGCTCGGATAATGTGGAAAATAAATTTTGGAAAGCGTTTTGGTTGAGGCAAGAACTAATTAACGGTTTGTTGAAGCATCACCATCCATAAATGACAACGCCATTCATATAATGAACTACTAAATCTTTCAATTAGTTAAGGATTGCGGACAAAGGATAATCGTCTATGCCGTGCGCAATTTTAGCCCCCCAAATTATCCGCTCCATTAATCTGCGTCAAAAACTGTTTGGAGTATTTCTGTTACAGCACGTTTCAACAAAACGTTACCGGCGATCTTCAGTAAAACTAAGCTAAACGTTAAGGATCCGACCTCTGTTGCGAGATTTTCGTTCCTGTTTACGTACTCATAGAAACGAACCACGCTAGGACAGTGGATGCTCATCATAAACCAGATCCCTTCGCCGTAAAAATGTATTAATTTACTTCGCACGGAAAATTTAGGATTTTTAACTATACACCTCAGTTGATGAAGCTGAATATTTGTTGAGCACGTTTTTGTATCATATTTTTGTACATGAGGATCTTTTTACTGTCTGCGTATATTAATAACATAATATCAAGTTTACAACTAATTGCAGTCAACATACAATCTGCAGATTGGTTTGGTGTTGAGGTAGAAATAGAAATAAAGGCTAAAAAGGTGCGTTTCTCATCGTCATAACCACTTAGTCGTAGGGATAAAATTATCACTGAGTCGTCTTACTGATTCCAGTAAAAAATCAATAAACAAATGGTATGAAAGGATAGATATCAGTATGTATTCGTATGTACACATGTGTGGTTGAAGCAGCTGTCCAAGTCTGATTCATATTATCATGTTATAGCATCCGCATGTTTTTCTAGGACTCGAAAATCAGGTATAACAGGCGAAATGTAATTGTTTAGTTTTTATCCTTCATTATAGTGAAAAAAATAACAGTTCTTAATTAAAAAAAAATGGTAGTTCTTAATTGAATACGAAGATTAAGCAACTACATCAACAGTACTAACAATAGGAGGGAGGCGAATTAACTCAATGGCCAACGTGTAACGCTTTATAACCACTAAATTAGAGATTGGCAAAGATCTATGGCTTCGCTTGTAGACATTGATTCCCTTAATCCGCTCACAACACCTGTGCATTGGCCTGCTCACTTCGTTGGAGTCCATTTTACTACCCGTCTAGAGTTTTATAGTTAGTTTACCCGGTTCCGATTCTGTTATCATTGGCAAGAACAACTACGCAGTTTTTTTTTTAATTAACTAATGAGATAATTAATAATAAAGCAGGTAATTTATTGAATCGCTAACCTAGGCCTGATTTGAGTGTCCCGTACCTGGTCGGCCTAGGACTCTCACCAGTTGCTTGCTTGTGTTTTTCAAGGAAAGCCCTAAACACTAAAAAGAAAGAAGCTGACTTTCGTAACCGTCATATGCCTATCTGTTGTCGAACCTCGAAGTGAGGTACTCCGTAAACGCGGACAGACTGGCGTCACTGTATTATGGCATATTGCAAAGTTAACGTCGTCGTCCAGTTCTACTGTCGCTAACTACTGCTGCTTTAGGGAACAGAACGCTTCCGGCAGAAAAGGATACAAAACAGGTCTAGTCTACCTTACCAAGTGATCTCAAGTGTAGCGGGTAAACATATTACCGCAATAATGTGATGGCTTTACATAAGTAGCCTCTAGTTAAATCTCAAACTAACGCATAATGGTTGTATAGCCTTTATATAGTCTTTAGTATTCGCTAATTTCCTATAATGGATTCTGATGCGTGTAAATGTTGCCTGTTATTGTCTGCGTGATCAGACCTCTTCGATGCTATTTGCTGGCCAATTGCCAGCACTGGTAGCACGGTTTGGCTCTGAATCTGTCATTTATCCTATAGGTAGTATCAGATTATTGATACTGATATGAGATACAGCATCAGCAAGTAAACAGCAGCTCTTCCGTTTTTTCATATCACAGAAACCACTTTTATTGGAACTAATAGATTTCACCTGATCTACTCGCAAGGCTAGCGCACTCTTCGCTTGTCCGAATTGTGTGAAGTTCCATTTAATTCATCTGCTTCATAAGTGTAAGCACAGAAGAGGTGCGGCACACAACGAGCACGGAATACATAACGTTTGGCGGTACCACCATACCTGGTCGCGACGCCATCTGTTCTGGTTAACAATGGGGGACGTTCTATAGGAAATGTATCTAGCATTATCCCTAGCCGTAATGGCGAAGCAGCCTCGAATCCTTCATTTCGAGCACCTCAAGTGCATGTCAAGTTAATGAGCTGTTATGCCCTTAACGTATTCGCAAAAATCAACGTTTGGGCTCGCACCACTGTTTTTCAACACCATGCTTTATAAGCCGCTATATCAGGCCGTTATTGCCATCCAGTGCCTTGGTTTGGTTTCTTTCAGTCTTGTTTGAACCTAGTTGCAGTCGCGTTCGGCTACGACGCCCAGGCTGATGTGTATTTCGACTAGGTAGGAAAACGATAACAGTTCCCTTTTCAACGCTTCGCAAACTGAAATTAGTAATTCGTATCTATTGTTTGATGTGATTCTCCGTCCCACCCAATAATGGAAGCGTCTACAGTGCAGCCTGGAGAGTTCTCAAACGTGCTAGTAGATGAAAGCACTATTCCGCTATTGCTTGGGGCAGGAATCGTCGTCTTCGTTGTACTTCTGCTCATCACCATCGTGAACAAAAACTGCAGGATGTGGGCACTTGGCGCACTTGTGCTGGTACTCGGTTTTCTCGCTTACCTGGGTCACAAGGAGCAAATTGAGCAATTCGCAAATCACGCAAGCACCATTATTAATTACGGAGCAAAGCACAAGTTCAGTGAAGCTTTAAAGAAGGCTGCTGTTCCTGGTGAGTAGCCGCTCCGAAAAATGGGCTGCAATAAGGCGACGTCATTGCGCATACGGCTCGTTTGCAGTCCCCGGTACGAGCTATGATTATCTACAAATGAAACTAGACAATGCATCCTGGATGCAAACGGAAAGAGGACTGAAAATTGAAGGAGCTGGTGTTCTGAGTGATGGGCAGATGAAATTTCGGGAGTATACACCGGAACCTGAACACCGCGGTGATCTGTAGGGGATCTGATCCTGAAAATAATTTTCCAATTGTAGCTTTTAATGTTGTCTCAAGGTCGCGCACTTCTAGATTATAATGATGAATATGGTAATTTTATGAGGTTAATTCGTAAATTAGTGTGCTCACATATGTGTATAATAAAATTACTAATGTGCCGTGGCAAAACAGGGGCACCGTAGGCGCACTTCGTCTGATGTTATAGTATAGTCATAGTGAATAGTACTTTATATAACGGCTATCATACTGAAAATAAAGTAAAGAACAGTATTGCGATGAAACGCTGCACAAGCGACATATTGCATGTATTTTCTACAATTGGGTAGTCAAGAGAACGTCGCGGATATCAGTTCCGCTATGCTAGGATAGGAACATAAACATTATGATCATCATCGTGTACTTAATATTTTAGGAAATAAATTTTGGTAACATAGGGGATCAATTCGACGAAAAGTTGTTGTCAATTCCGCCATAAAGACAATTCGCTATTCCCATATGATGCGTATATAAAAGTGTACTGTACTGGTCATCTGGGTCATTTTATAGCTGTTTTTCATATTAAAGTGTCCAGCAAAAAAAAAAAAAATCAGTTTCGCATCTTGATATCAAACACTCATCGATTAGACTGTAGAATATTTCAAAGAAGTTACATTACGACTGATGATCCAAAGATTTCGCAGTAATATATTATTGTAATATCGTGATAACTAACTATTACAGTGTCTTCATGTATGATCTTTTTGTGACGAATTTTATTTCAAAAATTTCGTATCCAAGTCAGCAGTACGAAAACAAGGTTACCTGCTTGCGTGACGCTCGCTACCCGGCGAAATGTTGAGGTGCAGCTTCGGATTCAATGGGTTCATATGGTAGCCAAGCTTAAAAGTTTCGTCAAAGCCCAAAACACGTGAGACAGTTAACATTGGTCATACGGTTACCACCCATCTCTTCGGTTACGAATTGTTTGTTGGCAGTCTTCCTTTAACAGTGCTTTCAGATGGTCGTCATCGAATGATCAGCCAGAGCAGGAAATGTTACCTGTGCTCCGGATATCGGTTTCAAACATGGAAAACCACTTTTGAGCGGTCCTTTTAGCGGTGGCGTCAGTACAGCACACAAGAAAAATGTTCTAGCCTATTTCGGTGGCCTCAACAAAATTATTGTATACAAAATACTTAAATTGGACTTTTTTTTCTACCCGGAACCTTTGAAGGGTTCTTTTGAGTTCAGATTGCACGACTAACAACAGCTACAGCATAACAGAGAAAAATGCTTTCGAATGCTACAGCACAAGTGGATAGGAAATAACAAAAAGGAAGCTGGATATGAGTAGTTTTTAAAAAATGCGAGGACGTCATTTCTAATCTAATAATTCGTATGTATCTTCTGCAAGAAGGTCATTGCTTATACCATATGTGAAGAAAAGCAATGAAGTATACGGTGAAGCAGTGTCGCACACGTGTAACCGAACAAGATTCCAAAGCACAGGACATTCGAGAGCTTGTTTAGCAGGATAATTCGCACGTAGCGATTGAACGCCATAATCGTGTACAGTGGTCGCCTTTGCTTTCAATGTATTAACAGACTCGAGACCTTTACGCAGTGGCCAGGCGTCAAGAATAAAAAAAAAAGAGGAATCAAAGGCAACTATCATAAATTCGATGAGAATATTTTCGAAGAGTATCGAAAGCGTTGCTTTTCGGAAATCAAAACATCGCCTAGAATAACACATCTTTCTACCTAAAAGCGTCATAATGGTAATTGGAGGCCTGGGAATAATTTCGAAACTCGATTGTTTTCCCTTTTTCAGAATTCGCTCACTGACTCTAATTTTTGTTTTATTGGGTTTTTAGAACCTGAAAATTCATACTGACAATCATAATTCGATCAGTTCAAGCTCCGTCAAGCCACATACAACGTCCTACAATTTTGATTTCCACAAGTTTTGATGATATTTTGACCATATCAAAATGGAGCATATTATAAATGTCGGCAAACGAACAGCAAGTGAAGGAAAATCCGTGAGGGAACTCTCCATATGGCAGGCACCGAAGTCTGGTACAGATTTATTTTTGAGCATTTTAAGAGTCATTTCGTGTCAACTGTATCACACCGTCGTATACGTAATGTTGTCGGTACTTGCATTACCGAAATAGTACTTGCTCCACAGTGGCTCGGCGGTGTCACGCGATTTTTCTCTAGTTAAGCAAAACTAGATGATAGAGGGCCTTCTTTAGCTACCTAGCTCAGCAAAGTGGCAATTGACAGGGCCTACACTGGCAAACAGCAGTGCTGCCATCTGCTGGCTGATCGCGAGATAATACGTAGAAGTAACATGATTGATCGAATTACGTGAAGCACAGTAGAACATTTATATGCTCTCAACGACAAATAGATAAATCGGCATATTACTACGTTGCAACTCGCGACGCTCTTGAGCTCAGGAATTTCGCTGCTTCATGAGTGCGCTTCACATGGGACTGCCATGAGTAATGCAGCCAATACGATAAGTTCGAAGGTAAATAGTTGCCGTGCCTATTTGCCAACCTTACCATACCTATTTGTCGAATAAAAGCTTCAGACAAACTACCAAAATACATGATCCATACGATGGTATTATTTGGTATCAGCAGCATAGCGACAATAGTTAACAAGTAACGGGTCAGGTCAATGTAAGAGCACATCTCGACGCCTTAGTGGGTTAATATCAATCGTTAAAATCATCGATGGCCTTAATACCTTAAACGCGGTTACCAATAATTCAATAGACAGAATAGGTCGGGCTGATGAACGTCCACTTTGAATCATGTTGGAACTCGCAGACATCCGCTTTTCGAAGACTTTGCAGTGGCCTATGATTTCAAGCCGGTTACGATAGTTGCCCTTGAGGTTCGCCGTGAAAAACGCTTCGAGGTATATCTAAGTGGCTAATACTGAAAGGATTGCAAAGGTGAATTGAAGAGTAGATTTAGGTGGTAGCAATTGCAGGGTATCGCCCGTGACGACCGTGTAGGGCGAGCAATAGAGAACTATAGCGATTCTCCCTATTCCGCAGGTCGTGTTATACTAATTGGCACAAAGAAAGGAACGTAATGGCGATACAAATCACGCAGCTCTTAAATCCATCCAAACAAACGCGCGACGTAATCTCCGACTGAAAAACACTGATACTTCCGACTGCGGAAAACCTTGAGTCGGGGCCGATATGCTGCCGATAATATTGCAAACAAGAAGCTATGGTGCAATTCTATTGTTTTTTTTCCTTTATCAAAAAAATAATATGGTCTCTAAAGAACTATATATATATATATATATATATATATATATATATATATATATATGACACCATATTTAGTTTTAATGATACGAAGAATCTTCCTAGCTGCAATGTTACCCCACAGAATTACGCCCTTCCTGTATAATAATTCTTCAGAGGTGTAGGAGGTGTAAGTGATGCCTAGCCAAGTCTATGCAGGATAACACTCAAAACAATCAGCATAATCCAATTATTATTTTAACGCTCATTATTGAAATAAGTGAGTGCGGCTAAGATGCTACAACTTTTGTACAAATGTATTGCTGGGCTGTAGGAAGCTGTTGAAAATGTTCAAGGCGGAGGGAATATGGTAATGTACTTCGATGATAGAATCACGCGAAGTCAACAACTGAGCAAAACTTCAAACGAATCCAGTGACGTCTATTTAGATAAGCGCTGTGGCTAAGTCATTTTAGAAAGCGATCTTTTTTGAAATGTTTATGTTTGAAGAATAAAACGTCACAAGAATAATTGAAAAAGGTTGAAAATCTTATTCAAGTTTATAAAAGTCCTGTTATGAAAACTGAACAAGAACTAGCTGTGAATGTAACGGAAATTATTATAGAAAATGTAATTTCTTGAGAAATACTGAACCGACCTGTGGGCTTCGCTCCGCGTGCTTTTCGTCGTCGAATAGTTTAGTTAACCTGATTTGATGAGGCTCCGACAGCTATTTACTATACCAATAGGGTCACCCATCTGCCTGTTTGTCCGTTCATGAACGTATCTACCCGAAACAAGTCGGCCATTTTTTACGATTCGAGAATTTCTAAAAGGTTGTTGTTAAGAAGTTTTACTGTGAAGAAAGTTGCTTGTTTTGGAAACTTTACTTGCATTGAAGTTTCTTCGGACGAATTTTTCAGCGCTGAGAAATAGTGCTATCTTTTGGAAGCTACCGACCATAAGAAATAAACACGTAATTATTTAACTAAGTAATCATTTAATTCAACTTGGCGCTCAGGTAACAATCCGACAGAGAAAATCGCGTATGTAGAGGTCCACATCGGCTAAAATTGGTTTCCTCGATTTTTTTTCAGTTTTTTCCATTTTTAGAAATCGATGCCCTCATGAGCACGTGGGCGGGATGGTAGCACGTTATATGAGGAGTAACCACCCTCTCAGAACCTAATCAGAACTGCCTACTCACCCCTTCCGCATTAACAGATCACTCTTACAATACAATTCAGTAATACTCTGTTTGAATTTACTCGAAATAGGTTCGCATCTGTAAGCTAACCATAGATCGTAATAGCGCTTCTTAACAAAGGCAACCAGCTAGGATGCCACACTGGCAAACTACATCGACATAAAGATATGCATACAACTCAAAAAGAGCTTTCAGTAACTCTCCTAACAGTAACTAAACAGTTATCAATGGGAGTGTATTTATAATTCAACGTATAAATAATGAACATATTTACAATACGGTTCTTATATTAGGTCTTATACGATGCTCGTAGCATGTTTATAGCGTTAGGGCCTCGTATTTAGACTTCCAGAAGGCTCATGTCGCTGGTTTGTTCGTCGAACATCCGGTTGTGGGCTTGAGATAGGACAACGGTATAGGTGACGGAAGCGCCCATGATGTTAATGAACATATCGAGATCTGCTTTGAAGAATCCGCGGGCATCAATCCGGAAATCCTCTGTTAATACCGCTCTGTCCAAGAGAGCTAAATGTGTTCGCAATAAGGGTGGGGCATTCCTCACTGACATCTGATGTTTTACAGAAATCGATACGTTAGGATTTAATTTCTGTTGCGGGCCGTTTCTATGCCAAGGCGAATATTCTGTTTTAGCTTGATACAAATGCCCCCATTGAGAATAAAGGCGTGTTTGCTTTCCACAAACGGTTTCCGACAAAAATGCGCGCAATTGAATTCAGATACAAAATTGGCAAAAAGGCCAAAGGGTCGATGCCAAAAAATTGTACAAATTATTTACGGCCAAGCTAGCATCGACGTAAACTGTACTGAAGGCCACTATACGTATGGAATATATATATATGTATATATAATCTTTCGTAGCTGTATACGATTACTCGTGCTTTACCTCCTCAATCATTCGTTTCAAATCCGCAATCCCACGAGATAGCTGCGCTACAATTACGACCGGCACGAGGATACTCACGATGTGGGCAAATGCAAACGCTGCAAAATAGGCTCGAACCTTAAAAAGCGTTTTAAAGATGATGAGAGTTTTAAGTTTTAGACAGTATTTTTTATTTTTTGATTTTATGAGGTAATGACAAAAATGTGGCCAGATAATCGTGGATATATTATTGTAGTCTCATTTGTATTTTCAAGCTCGGTACTGCCTTTCAGTATTGCTTTAGACAACTATTCCAAGCAAGAGCACTTACCCTGAAGCGCATGCTGGGCATGGTAACAAAATATCCCCCGATGCATAATAACGGTATGGTATATCCATAGCCAAACAAGATCCCCACGCCCAGGACTTTCGAGAGCTTTTCAGCAATGACTCGAACGTGGTTGAGTTGGACACGAAGATCGTCTATAGCAATCACTTTTGCTTCTAAGGTATCATTGGAATCGAGAACTTCCCGTAGCAACTAAACGTTATTCAGATCAAAAAAGAATGTAATAACAACAGTTTATAATAACACAGAAAGTATTATTTCTCTGAAATTGCTCTTTCTATAATGTCTCCTTTGCTTTACGTCCCTAGACTATTTCACTAAGCTATATCTAAAATCATAACTAGAAGTTCGAGTGAGTCATAACGTAAAAAGTTTTCTTAAGTTCTTTCAGACCATTCGATTATTAATCTTGTAGTTATTCATCGTTTTGTAGGACAGTATTGAAGCAACGTCTACGTAGATTATCCGCGTAACAGCCGCCGAGAAATTTAAATTACGTTGCTCTGCTCTTAGGGGCTTTTTTATTTATTACTTCTTAATTATTTTTTTTTTTATAATCATTATCTGCATCACTAAAAGAGTCAATACATTTTCCCTTCATGAAAGCACAGTGGTTGCCTTCTATGTAAGGCGATTCATTGGCAATCGAGAAGCACTCGGAAAACCTTCGGTCTTTTAGGCACAGCAAAGGCATCGATCTCTATACTACTAAAAGCATTTCATTCATGGCGCTCATTTCGATTCCACATAACGTCACTTTATGAGAAATGAAAATAACAAGGCACGTTAGTCAAAGCACAAATGAATATTTTGCCATTTTATGTGTACGCAAACAAGAGAAGAAGCTCGAAAGTGATCAATCACCCATAATTCCCTTACCTTAGCTATTTGTTGAATATAGGTTCTAAACAAGCGGCCGAAATACATCATCCATACGCGAGCGACAGTGGCATTGCTTGGTATCATCAGCCCACCGATAAAGCTAAAAATATAGCACGTTGCCTGCATATGAACGGTCATCTTAATGTTATAGTGGTTCCACATGCCCATGCCGAAATCGTTGATAATGTTAATACCAAAATTGAACGCGATTATCAACCATTGAATATACAGGATGAATTGGGCTGATGAACGCATACTTTGTGCCATGCTAGAGGTCGCTACCATTCGCTCTTCGAGGCGTTCGCAGTCGGCTATTATCTCGACCCATTTTTTGCGGCACACGCGCATGAGGTTCGCTATGACGAACGCTTCCATGTGTGTCGAGTAAATTAGAAGGGCAAAAATAATAAAATTGAACTGACCTCGAGGGGAAAGCGATCGCAGGGTTTCGTCCATGAGAACTGTGCCCAGGTACAAAGCAAGCACTGCCATCATCCACACACTCCAGAACCGAACGAAGAACCAGTGGGACTCTTCTGATTCTGCAGGATGCGTTATGTCGATCCGCAGAAAAGAACAAACGTAAAGTCGATGGAAGTCGCTCAGCTTCTTGAAGCCAACCAGGCATACGCGCTGGGTAGTCTTTGACCTGAAAGCGCCGGTCGCGTTAGTTGCAATCAATCCACTCCGAGTTGGCGACAATGGGCTGCTGATGGTATTGTAGTAAACAAGTTTTGGCGAAATCTTCGTCCGATTTCTACCCATGGAGATAGACCGTTCTCTGGAAAATATATGCATGCTTCCGAATAGGCCTAAATTCAAGTTTGGCAAGACAGAGAATCTTGCTTGGCGTGATGTGGCCCGACTGAATAGCCGCCAGGTCGCTGTGCCTCCAGTATAAATTAACCGCTGAACGGGTGAAGGTGCCTGATTATCTACAATGTAGATCGATTTATGTTCCTTCAAACGAAGAACCCGCAACCGATGCAATTCCAAAATAGCGCGGGAATCAAGCTTGATATACAGGTGTGCTTTGTGGGTGATTCATCTTCAACGATGGTTTCAGCGAACCTACTTTTATCGATCAATCAGTAGGCGATAGCAGTAGTCTGCAAACGTGAATAAATAATTTGTGACGGTTATTATCATGCATGATTCTAAGGCGTGTCTACGATTCATATTGTTTGTGTTTATCTATGGACACTCGTCATGTTGCTGTAATGGTGTCTCTACAGTTTGCAGAGCACGTATATATGAATTCTTAACCGTTTCTCTAGGTATGTTTAAACTCATATTTATGCTATCATTTAAACAAGAAAATCTCAATAAAAATGGTCGAAAAATTGCTAGAAATCATAGATAACATCGTTAATCTTTATTTTTTCTTAGAAATATTCAATCCCAAAAATTGACTGGCAACTCCCCGCGAGTATAGCAAAAACCATTGCAGAATAATTGACTCTGAATAATGTAATAATATAGTAAAGAGTATTATATGAGAAATTCGCTTTTCTAACCAGTTAAAAATAAACGAAAATGGAAAATTATTTAACGTAGGGAAGCACTCTCGAACGCAGCAGAAATGAAGGCCTTACGGTTAACACACTGTCAGGTAACTTCGGTGCAAGGTCAGTCGATAATTCCAAACGAAACTTGAATAACTCGAAAAATGTCACCGTTCAAGAGACTGGTCTGCGGATTTCGCCCTACGTCCGCCTTATCGCCCATTTACTTAGGTACTCCGATTCGTTGACAAGCTAATATCAACTATACCTCAGCTGACGGGTGTGCCTTTGTCTTCTACTGCTATCACTCTGCCATTGAGTACAATGGTGTCACTCTGCTGGAGTTAGTTATTCTAAGTAGAAGGTGTTAGATTCGTGCCACACCCAATCTAACATACGCTGAATGGTTTCGAACTTCATGCCCGGTATCGCCAAAAAACATTGTGTCAAGCGCTTGACTCGACCACGAAATGAGACGTCCGATCTCGAACCGATATCATTTCGCGTGTCCGTAAGTTGTATCCCAACCGCAGACCTGACCTTTAGCGGTAATTTTCTTGAGAGTTTGTTGTACTCGGAATGATCCAATCGAAATTTTATTTCCCGACTTAATGAACTTTGACGGAGGGATACAAAAGCCCTGCACAACGGCCCAATTTGTGCCAGCTTCTCTTTCGATTAACTTATTACGAATCTGATTTGTTGACGTTGTGCCCAGCCAAACGTAAACGATAGCTCGCGTGACTTCACTTATCGCTTACATTTTTACAGTTATTCCTTTGTACCATTGAGATACCTCAAAAATCCTGCTGTAATAATGCAGGTATTTATTTGACTTTGCCTTCAGCATAGTTTCTAAAATATCACCAAACAAATTCGCTTCATCCATATGTATAAAATACAGACGCATTTTACATAATCGTTCTGACTCAGTATGTGACGGGAGCCTGGAACTTTAGTCGCCCAAAAAATATTTTACCCTACGATAGCTATAACGTTCCCCCGTCACATACGCCCTGTATTCCAGATGCTTTATCGTGCTCCCTAGGTTAGGTCACATTGTATTTAATTCGTTCCTTATATTTAGTCCAGTATTCTTTACGTATTGAACCCTTTAAACATAAAACAGTATCCTTCAGCCTTTCGAAGTCGAAATGTTCAAATGTACTTTTTTTTTTTCAATGCATTTCGTTGCTTACTTTATAAAAAGGCCAAAATGAGAAATTTTCCATTTTTATATTTGACAAATCTTCGACAAATAAGTAGCTTAAAAAGGGTTGAAATTATTATTCCCTCGGTACGCAGTATTAAAGAAGAATGGCTGTAATTTCACCCACAACCCCTTTGAGTATAAGACTATGTATAGCCTGGAAAAACTTAATTCATTCTATGAGGCTGCAATGAGATCAGGTATAGCAGATTGACTTGTAGCCACATTCAGCGCGGCGTTCGCTGTTGATTGATTCAGTTAACCCAATTCACTGATGTAACACCCAACGAACGTTAGTCTCCTATGGAAATGTCTCCATAGTTCTATTGTTTTACTAAAGTTACCTTATTAGTCTGTACTACTTAACTGATGTTACATTCAATGTTCGATCTATTGTCCAGTCAAAACTATCCGTTGCAGTGAATTTATTTGTGTGCTTTATTTGCTCTATGGGGTTGTTCGAATGACTTCGTAATTTGATGACGTCACACTGATGGGTTATAATCAGCCTTAAATTTTCGCCACAGTTACCCCGGTATCCACCCGCCAGCCCGCTACCCAGTCGCAGCGATCCCCTGCTTCCATTGAGAAATTTCGCTTTTTCTGACCTAGTTCTTTTTCATCACACCGTACCACTTTTGTTATTCGAAGGACCTCTATACGAATATATGCAACGATACTTCAAGGTGTTTAAGGTCGCGGCCTAGTAATCGATAGAGGTAGCGATTTCGCTAGACTGCTTTGTTTTACGTGCGCATGACTAACGCAAGTATCACGGCAATGTGGAGAGATTGCGCCATAGTGGTTGCTTCCATAGGCAGGACCCCACCGATCCGAAGTCTTATAGAGGGATTGCAAGTTGCGTCTCGAAATTTCTATCAATCATGCTCGTACGAAAGTTAATTCCTTTCACGAAAAGCGTTACCCAATAAAAAGTATGTGTATCGTGTTTGTAGATGAAGAGCAAGTGCATATAAGGTCTTCATAGACGAAATAGAGACACAACTCAGTTGTTCTAATCAGCCCTTCTACTCAATGTTCATAGACCCTAAAGCAGCTTTCGAATTTGCAGCCGCTTCTACTGCCTATTTACCGCCAATCTGATATTTATGGAAAATCTGCGAAAAACGTTTAGCCTCCCCGGAACGTATAGGGCATTATACACAAAGAACAACACGAATTGATAGGCGTAGATCAATTCATTAAGATTTATGGAGCTGGAAACAAGTGAGTAATCGCCAGATTGTAACACGTTTCATAATGTATAAGTTTTACAACCTTGTTCGTGAAGTTCCACAGTATGACAAACTTGATGAAAGCTGTATTTGTAAGTTTTGTAAAGCTATATATTCGAGATATCATTCTTGCTCGTATAACTTAATCAAATTTTAATATCCAACTAGTTAAACGTACTCGTACATATGCACGGTCATACCTGGAATTTTTGGAACATAAAGAATGTTTATACAAATATGTGTAGAAGAAGTAAAATGACGTATAGAAACACGTGTGGGCCAAACAGATTAGAATGTTACCCTAAACTAAAATAGTGTTTCTTTGTGCGCCAGAAGGTGCGATCTAGAAAGAAAATAATGATTAGTTATTATTATTATTATTATTATTATCCATTAATTAATTAGTTTAAGAATAAGAGTAGGAGTAAAAGTTTGTGCCTAGGTCATTTCCTGTTATCAATGATAGGTATTGCAAAATGTAGGCCAGCTAAAAAAAAAGTTTTAGCTCGAGTTTTGCCCATATCTTGTTACTAGACAAACGCTAGCGTGCCGCTAGAATACCTTCTAAATGTAATAATTTCTGTAGCTATTTTAAATAAATTTTCTAGCTACGACATGTACTTTAGTCTCAATCCACAAGTGTAATGAAATCTAAACAATATGCACCTTCCAATAAATAGCACTTGGTTATTGCGGGTATCAACGTAATTTTCTATGTTATATTTAATGTGAGAAGACTTTTCCTGAAAAAATAAAAGAGTTAAAGTTCTGTAGTTTTTGACCTGCATTATGTGCGTCAGCTTAAAATCCCCCGGTATCACAGCCGCGTACAGATAAGTGACGTAAACATCAGACCGTAGAAAGCGGTCTGGTTTATAAGAAGTGTCTTGACATTTTGTAGAATCCGAAAAAAGGTGTGGCAGGCCCTCCTCTGTTCCCCTTGAAGTTAAATTAGCACTAAAACACGTACTGACGCATGGCCAGAGTCAGAAAAATAAGTATAATTTTCATTGGGGTTATTGCTCCCCAGTCAGAAGACGCTGGTCAACGTCCCGTAATATCACAGTAGTAAATAGTGTATGATCTCAACACCTCTCAACAACAAAAGTCCACACCTACTTTTAATTAGGTAGAAAATTAATATAACATCGATACGGTGAAGCTGTAAAGCCGTTCTTACAAGAAAGGAATGACAGATACGAGAGTATGTCCTTGGTCTCTGTTTAATTATTTGTTTATTTGTTTTCTTTAGCAATCACAGTGAGGCTTAGTAGAATATTGTTCTTTACCAGATCTTTGCAATTTAAAAACAAGAAAGTCTAGGCAAAATCGTTCATTATTTGTGCTAAAGAAGACATACTTTCTTTATCTTTGGATTGCCGTCTCGTCGCTGATATATCTCGCTGAGATTGTCCATCGAGTGTTCATAGAGTAATTAGGATCCGGGTTAAAGTGTCACTATTACGAAAGTTTCCAATGTTTACCAGTCATAAAAATTCAATGCATACGTTCAATTAAAGTCGTACAGCTGGGCACAAGTTGAACATTCCTGTAATACGTTATCGACATTCAATCGAAAGGTGTGGTATCGAAGAGCAACATTTAGCATGAATCTTTTTTTTCATTTTTTTTTTTCTAATTTTAGCATTTTAAATAAAACTAATGTTTCCAAACGAATAGAACGATATTACTTGTCAATAAATGTCATCGACTCTAAATATAGGTATTTCGAATACATGGGACACAGAGGTTTTAGAGCATGCAGTGCTATTTTTAATTAACAGTTCACTTTATATCGATTCCTTACTATTTAAATCTGAAGCGTATGTAAGTAAGAAATAGGATTATACTAATTTAAACTCTTTCAATTTCTCGAAGACACCCCATATAAAAGGCAGAAAAAGACAGCCTACTTTGTAACACAGACGTTTTTGTTCTTTACCAAGCTCCTGATATATTCTACTTGCGAACAGAAGCACATTTTCTACTTTGCTTTCACTATCTGTACTTCTCCTTTTCAATATTTTTCTGTCTGGAGCGAGAGACGTTAGTTTTACGGAACTCTTTTTGGATTTTGTTTGTTAATTTGTAGTACCAATGTAGATTTTTTTAATTTCTTTTTGATGCTTTGTCGACAGGATCAAGAATATTATAGAACTCGTATTTTGCTAGTAATTTTCCTTGTCCTTACGATAATTCGTCCTGATTTCTCAGAGTGCTTTTGCAGCGTTTTTCTAAGAAGCCTCCACTGACAGCGATTTGGGAAATTTCATTTGATGCTAGTTATACACGGTGAAAGAATTTCCGTCCGATTTTATGTGGGGACCAAATTATTTCATCAGTTTGGCAGTCTAATTTTTCACTAGTATGAATAGAGAAAATAGAAAAAAAATGTCAATTTGAGGTGCGTGCATGTAAGATCTAGGATCTCAAGCCTTAGTTTATTAGTTCAAATCTACGAGGAGATAACCTTCGCTTGTTTTTCGTAAATTGCTCCAGGTGTTTTAGGAGTTAAGATACTGTTTCAGATGGCTCGCGGTTTCTTCTAACACAAAACGAACTGTAGGTTTATGCCCGGATTCGAACCTAGACCAGCTCACCGACTGTCTCTTAGTTTACTCGGTAGAAATGTTACCCGCTGCGCTTTTACGGGCACTAAATTCATCGTCCAGCTATTTAGCCAGGCATCCAGTGCCGTATGTTTGCGCGTCACCTTCTCCCAGCCTCGTCGGCTGCCCTCTCCCTTTTCTAGGTCGCCTGCTCCAGGCGGCTCGCATGAGAGCGCCGCCGCCAGAACGAACCAAAGATAGTGTCAGCAATTCACCGCCGACTCACCCGGAGTGACGTCCTGCTTGTCTACCCAAGCTCCCATCATCTTGCAGCAGCAACAGCAGCTACCGCTGTTTTTTTCCCTCTCGCACGACCCGCGGCTCTCCATCTCCTTCTTCTCTTCGGCACCACACTTTCAGCGTTGGCGGCCACCATTGGCGTGAGGGTTCCACTGTCCAATGCGTCTGGCCTGTGGCTGTTCGAGTGTCTGCTGCCGCTGCTGTGAGCGCGAACCGCAATTGATATAGAAGCGACGACCGCCGTCATCTATCAATCGGTTGGTTAGTTCGTTGTTTGTCGTTGGTCGCCACAACCGCCGCCGCCGCGGCCGCCGCCGCCGCCGTCAACTCGCGCTTTACTCCTATTTAGCAGGCGGCTGGCTAAATTAGTGGTCGTGTCAAACTTTATCTGCCGGCCGGTACTCGGCTTACGTATAAGCTGACGTAGGAACGAAACAGCAGCTTTTGTGTGTCTCTGCTAAACGTTGATTGATGCTGAGACCAGTATTGCTGCCTTAACAGCAGTCAAAACATTAGCAACAATAAGCGACAATAGCATAGCGGTCAGCACTTCACCGTTCGAACACTCCAACCAGTCAGCCAGAGGCGTGGATCGACATAGACGAAATAACACAACGGGACAGCGCTGCTTAGCTGATAGTACGCGTTGCATTGGAAGTGTCCTCGTGGGAGCCACCCGGTGTGCAGGCCCAACCGGTTCCTGTAGACATCGTCGTACACAGACAGGAACATCCAATATTCTGGCCTATTCTATCCAGAACCGCTGTGCACTGTGTGTTGGATTCTGTAGCAGGAGCTTTTTGGATAGCGATACGGCACTAGTATCAGCAGAAGAAACTGTCTTGCTTCTGGCTATTTGGGTAGGGAGCTTGGTCCGAGTGGAGCTACCGCGCTGGCACCCTATTGCTACTAGATGAGGTGTAGTAGTGGTCATTGTGTGGAGTGGCAGTCAGCGTTTCGACCCTATGCTTCGTGTTCTTTTGTTTTTGGAGCTGTTAGAAAGCTGAGAGCTTTTGTCATCTGCTAGCTTAGTTCATTCTACTGTTATTATTATTATTATTGTTGTTGTTGTTGTTGTTGCTGTTTGTTATTCTAGTTCGTTCCGTCATTAGCAGAGCGTGTCAGCGCGCGCCGCGGCTGAAAGAGGACGGACATTCAAAGTAAAACGGAGAAACACGCTGGGTAAGCTAGACTGAAAGCTGATTGAAAGTTTATTGCCACGAGGAGTTAGTTAGTTCGCCCCATAGATACACATCTGTATCTTGAACACGACAAGGAAAACATCGGATCTGCGGACACGAGTGGAATCGCGAGGTCAGTCAGTGAAGTTCAAGGGCAATACAACAATTGCGTGAGAAGCGTGCACTCATGAAGTGTTAAGTATTTCGATTTGCTTAGGTTATTGATTCTTCTCATGTGAAATCTGGAAATCACGCAAAATCTTCTGGAAATTAGCTAGAAAAAACGTGCTCTCACTTAACTCTGTGTATTGTCAATACTATCTAGATCGAAGTTTCAACGGGGCTGGTGAGTACAATCTATCAGTGCTTTCAGTAACATTCTCCTCACGGATTCACCAATAAACAGCTGACAGACAACTGCTATTACGTTGAGGCCACTATTCAATAATAAGCTGTTATTGTTATATCTCAGTGAAAGTGAACGATGCCATTAATACGTTAAACGATCTGTATATAAACTGCAGTAGAACTGGAAGAGGACAACTGCGAACTCGCGCGAAACTTACGGAAAAACGGATCTGCGACACGTCAGTGTGCTGTCTGATACTTTGGTTTTATAATATTACCCTGCGTTGGGACAAATTAAAAAATCAGTAAACGCAAAGAATACATTGTGGCTCAAATATTGTCAGATCCCCACTAGCAGTACGGTGCTGCAGACGTCGCCTGTATAATAATTCCTCGTTGACAAGCGCCTGACATCGACTGGATTTCAATCGGTCTCATCATGCTCGACTATTGTGATCCACTGTAAGTGTTCTCTTTGCTATATTATTATAGATCAATGAACTTCCTTTGTTGATTCAGGAGGGGATTTATAGTATTCTTGTTGAGTATATACAATCGTTTGAAAAATTTATTCTCCACACAAGCGTACTTCACTCATCGGTAGGAAAAACTTTCAACCTACGTAGCATGGTTTTCACTATAGGACGTAATTCTCGTCAGCGTAGCTGTTAAGTCGTTTACGTATAAATGGATCAGAGCGAGTAAACGCGGTCCGACCCAGCCAAAAAGGTCTTTTCGAGTTACATCTTGTGACATGAAGTGCAACGAGAACTTCATTTGTGTTCCGTTATTTATAACGCATAGGCCGATATTCAAACTTGATGTCACTACCAAAGCTATGGTGGCATCGGTCATGTCATGAATAATTTCCTGTTCGCTGTTGGTAAATCTGACATCTTACGCCATGGTCGACTCTTGGGTGAAGTGTTTGTATTTATTGTATCTCAGAATAATCAGAAAAATTGAAATTAGACAATGGCTAATGTAGTTTTCTTCGGACCCAATCGGCGTCGAAGTGTGGACGTAGTGATTATGGGATCTTGTTAAAGAAATAGGAAATGTATCAAGTTCGTAGAATAGAGAACAAGTCTTTGACACCTTTCGGGTAACCTCAAAGTTTAGCCGTTGGAGTTCTGTTCGGAATTAGCAACCAGCCTTCAAAAAACGTACTAGTTTTTACCCAAACGTCGCGCTTGTTTGCTGACAAATAAAATTAAGCAGTTAGTTATATAATGTTAACGCGGCTTTATTCGTATGACAATTTCAAACAGTCATACCGAGCGTTACCACCTCATTCCCCTCCAGTTGAATTTGGTTCGACTTTGTGACAGCTTTTTTTTAGGTAAACGGTTAGACACCAAAGTAAAACATGAAATATTTCCAGCGAAGCATTGTGCAGGTTCGACTGTACTTAGGGCGTCTCAACTTTCAAGTTTATACGTTTTTTTTATACTTTTATTTCGGGGGTGTGTGCACGTCTTTTTGGCTAGTTGTCGGGACGTGAACTAGGTCTCACTGGGCGAACTGGCTGTGACAGACGCCGAACCCCGTAAGCCAGAGTCTGTGGCCGTTTAAAAGGTCTATAGATAATCACGCATGGAGAATATTGGCTGGGAACTGTGGGTCAGCGGGTTCACTGTAGCCTCGCTTTCTCAAATCGAATGAAGTCCGCTATAACCACGGGTTTTACTTCATCTAATCTTCCGGTAATTCGGCACCACTACATACCGTCCTATTACGGCCAACGTTTCGGTATCCCGTTCTATTTCTGGCAGGTCGCTGATATCAATCTATTGCTTTCTACGTGTAGCCTTCTTGGGATGGCGATGGTGTCACATGAAACAGTTGTTTCGGAGTGCCGACGTAATCTACTGACAAGCGTCCGTAACAGTGTTGTCGACGCTTGACAAATCGATTGGGAGATTTGGTTGTCTAAAAGTGAAGATATTACCAGTCTTTCCTTTATGTAAGGTGCAAAAAAAAGCAAGTGAAAAATTCGTCCAATTCAGGCGCTTGTCCAGCTCCTTTTAACCACCAGATAGACACTTCTTTGCGGAACTTACTGGGTCAAAGAGGTAAGCGTAGGCGCTCGAGATAACCTTGTTTCCAGCTGACCGGCCATTTCGTATTCGTTATTTAAAGAAAAAGCGTGCCCGCTATACGAAATTGGCAAGTTGGATGTTATTCCAACATAAAACCGTATCATCAGATACAATTGTGACCTATGAGTGAAGACTATCGGTTGAGTAGACCGGTACGCCGGTGGTTTGTTTGCGGACAAGTGGGGCCCTTTGCATAGAGTACCTCCATAAATACATCGTTTAAAAATTTTACACGTAGCAAATACCAATGCTAAAATGCACACAGTTTTTGAAACTTATGTTGAGTCACCGACTACACCATTATGTAGGCCATCCAGGGATGTGCGGAAACTACGAAAGTAGTCAAATAGGCCCAAAATGCTCGTGGCTCTTTCATATCCTAATTTATACCAGTCCAAATCTTTACTAATTAGGACTACAAACTGTTTGGATCATGAAGCTGGCTTCCCCTTGACCAGTTAACATAGTCTTCTGGTTCGGCCATTCTCGTGTAGAAGTGTTTCGCATAATATCGTTGATCATCAGCAAGTACTTTTTTTTTGCGGGCGTCAATATATAAGGCGTTGTATCGGAACGCTTTTGAATGCTGTGGGGGAATGCGCGCTGGGCTGGACTTTTTCTGATTTATGTTTGACGATAGCGATCGAGACCGCAGAAATCTTAGAGTAGTCTCTTCAACGCAAATCAAAGAGCGCATTGAAAGCTGTCGGCCATACAGACCAAAAGATGTTACCACATCATCATTCTTAAGTCGTAATGGACTGTTGTGTGAAGATTTCAGTGACATGTACGTTTAACGAATTGGCAAGGTTGAATCCTCACTTGGTGGAGACGCAAGCCTGCACCGCATAGTATGTCAGGTCGAAGTGGTCTGCTGACGTTAACTCCTTTCGACATGAAGTCGTCCCTGAGTAAAGCCAGGAAAATAAGGCCACAGCAACGTGAGACTGACCTCTGCGTGTCTCTTCACCTGAACCAAACTCGCATCTGAAAAATCGCGAGCAACAGCCGGGTGTTTAATTAGCAGCCTATAAACCATATAGTCTTCTGTGGTGAATGACTGAGATTTTCAACGCTCTCTTGCATCATGCGGCAGGGATGGGTTCAGATGACGAGTCCAATTGTAGATCGACCCCGCTAATATCCGCAGGCGAGGCTAATTTCCCGATACGCTCAACCGTTTGCAACAACAAGTTGTATTGTTTAGTTAGAAGTTGCAGGTCTTAAGCCCGGCTTCTTTTCTAGAATTGCTATGGAATAACTTGCTCCTTTTTGCCTTCGTTCTATCCATCAATGACCTAACAAGCTTTCCAAAGCGCTCATTAAAGGTACCTTCGTTTTCGTCGCAGCATACTGATAGAAAATAACTGTTATAACAGGTAATAGCAGGCGTTTTGCGGCTGCAAAGATCTTTAAACGTTTTCACTGTATTCACTAACGCGCGTTTAGCCCCGAAACAAGTAAGCCCATTTCGTCGTTCTTAAAAACCACAGCTAGCTATTGTCAGCACTAACTAACTATGGGCAAACGATTTACCAACTAACTAGCTTCATACGCACTGGGGTGTTACGGATGCACTAACAATTGCGGTTGGATTTCGCACTACTTTGACGCCCCTTCTGTGACGAAGCTTTGAAGTTACGTTTTTGATTCTGCAGAAGAACTGGAAGACTTTTAAATCCCTCAAAATAACGACTCTGGCAGGAATGCAGTCGGTAGGACGATCCTTTCATAACTCGCTTCGAACGGCTAAGTTCACATTGTCATATACCCAATGCGCTGGGATATTGTTAGTGATAAATAAATAAACTGAATATAAATTAATTAAAATATCGCGAAGAAAGAAGCCGTGGCCTTTACTTATTCAAACATCCGGCTCTTATTTATAATCGAAGCTATAAATTATCCCGTCCATGCCATTTGATTTGTAGGTCCATTGGAGATAGGGTCTGGTATCACCGACGGGCCAACTGTAACGAAACCTCTATAGAAGATTTAGGCATTTATGTCTAAATCTACAAATGATCGCTCACATTCCACGCTGAGTACAGCTGCAAAAGAGCGTATTCAATTCGGTAAAGCAGGCCGACAAATGCAGAATCATTCATCTCAATAATGCCAACTCGGCTTTAGGGATGATGGTTGTTAAGATCGACGTTCACGAAACTATAAATTCAAAAAAGCACACCACGGCGTGGCCTATTCAAATACCTTCGTACAGATTGTCCTACCATAGGCCATGAAGTTCCCAAACACCAGACGCATCTGGCATTTAGCGGACCTCTAGCAACCACCCACTATTTGTCTCTGTGTTAGTGTATTTCGAGATGAGCTTCGTTCAACTAATTAGCAAAAAGTAACTGCTAAGTGTCAGTGAGTAAAATCGATTAGTTTTTGAAGAAGAAACATTAAAAGCCAGTGGGATCCCTTTTAAGCGCGTTGACTGGCCGGCCGGCAGGTAATTGTCCAGGTTTTAATTGACAGTAATGGCAAACGCCTACTCATTTATTGTAACCCATATTGTGGTGTTCGCGTTCATGGCTTCGACGGCGATTGCTCCGCCATCAGTGTCTCGTTTTAGTGCGAAGCTGCCTAGCGCAGACGTGTCTGCCCCACCATTAATTTCGTTGAAGGGCTTTGCTGTAGATGCTATGAAACCATTGATCCGTTGTTCAGAATTGTCACCAATGTCAGGTAGGGCAAACTTCGATTTCGAAAACGATGGTGTCTGGGATAACGGCGATAATGACAAAGATAAGGCATCGATAAAACTCTGCGTCTTGCACTTCACGAATTATACTACGCCGCAGCTGGACGGCTCAGTGTCGAGTCCTTCTGCTGAAGACATGGAGAATCCTTCAGGGAAATTTGAATTGCTCCATTTTATGGAACCAATACTATCGATTACGAAGGGCGAACTGGCATCCGAATCCAATATCGTGGGATCGAAATTTAAGTCGGATAATGTGGAACCATTGCATGATCCTGTAGGACCAATATTACCTATCGATGGCCGTGACTCGCAGTCATTTCAAATGCATCTGACAGACGATCTTAACGAAAAGATACCGCCCTTTAAATTCATGAAACTAACTAACGAATTGTCACTGGAGCCTTTGCAATTGGTTCAAGACCCTAAGAGCGAAGAGTTATTGCATAATTCAGAGGAGTCAGTATCAAAAGTTGATAGCCATAAACTGCACGCGTTTCCCGTGTTTCTAGCAGACGAAACTGAAAGTGGCAAAGCGTCGTCCGAATCCGTGAAACCAAAAGAAAAGTCTGAGAGTGACGATTTGTCATATGATTCTCGGAGACCAAGATCGACTATTTACGGTAACGAGCGTCAATCGTTTCCCAGACATCCAAGAGACAGACTGTCGATCGAATCGACGGAACCAGGTGGCACTATTAACAGGTACGAACCGCCATCCGAGCCAACGAGACCGAGACCCAAGTCTGATAATGACAAAAAGCGATTCGAGCCCATGGCATCTACGTTTTCAATCGATATTATACGCGTGCAGAACAAGAGCGTCGACCAAGGATCTGATAAACTGCCGTCGTCATTTGAATCACCGCGTGAACGCTGGCAGGATTTCTATAGGCCGATCGAGCATGATAGTCAACTGCAAGTGCGTTTCGAAAAATACCCAAAAGCGCTTACAGAGCCGTCAAGAACTAACTACGTTATCAATATTCCGGGATGTAGATCGTCTCACATGCTACAAAATCATTTCGCCCAATCGAGAAATAAACTCGCCATGATACGAAGCATAGTCATTGACCGCTCTAGGGTCCCTTTTTCCACACAGCGGCTAGGCCAAGCAAAGGCACATGTCATGCCTATGATGAACGTATCAGTTTGGCCAGCAAAAAACGTACTCAGCCAAATGTCCAATTTAAAGCCTGGCAAGCCAGACATAAGGCCGTTTTTGGCGACGCTCTTGGGCGTCAGTCCTCAAACCAACTTCTACGGAGCCGGCATTGCTGGCGGGTTAAGCCAACAAGACATTTCCTCGGCAGCAGTAGCTAGTTGGGTCTGATGTGGACTCAGAGCCAATATTTGAAGATGATAGGTGGACGAAGCTGTTCCTCCAACGGATCGCTGTTTTTTATTTCTATACAATAACACGCGAAGACGACAGACGGATATGTCAGTGTTTTCAGTATTCATCAGTATACAAACAACCACATCATAACCTCATACCGTTGGGTATATCAGTACTACCAAAATCGTTAATTGAACTACTACTGTTTCTAATACTTGAACACGTCTTAAAAGAAAGACCACAGAAAAATCTAAACCTGCTAAGCTGGATAGCTGATTGATTATGAAGCTTGATTATCAAGTATTATATATCAAGTGTATCCTTAATCAACTTTAACTGATGTTAAGAGAAAACTGAAGTTGTCCTTTCTGGTGTTGGTCATTGACACTTGGACGTCAGCAATACGAATAGCGCTGACAAAAGTCTTTAATACACTCTACTAATGATAAATAAATCAATGACCAGCTCGTTCAATGCTGGCAAATTTTATGGTGCAGTTATATTTACCTAATGCTCTATAGAGACAGAACAGACGACGAAATGATGGGTTATTGTTGATTTTTTTGGAGTTGTAAAAGGTATCAGGTCTGGACTATTATGCCGTTAGTTGTCAAAACAATACAACTACCCAAAAGTAAAAGTATAATAACAATGCTATTTTGTTTTTGCTGCCCTTATTGTTTATAAATCAAAATGAATGACAACTTGGAGAGATGTTAATTTTTATCTGGCCCGCTTGATAGGCAAAGCTTGATCATTTTCTAGGTATGTCTTCTGGAATCATCACAACTAATAGGCTATTTATCAATATTACCGCCGTAATGTACGTCGTCACTCGATCTGGCAGTTTCGAAACAGAATTTAGCGGTTTTTAATGGTTCGAAGATGGCGTGCAGTACGGGCGTATTCATTCAATACACAAGGCCGCTAAAACCTGGATGCTATTCTTGTTTACAGGATATCAGCCATATGCGTGTATATATATTTTTGCATGAACGTGCAGGGGCGGAGCAGATTTCGGGCAGTTTCGATTTGATTTAGCTTTTGTTGCCTCGTTTGATTCTAGTTTCTCACCAAATATAAAAGATGTGACGTATCAGTGTGTTGTAAAGCAAAAACCGTTGTTAACCGTAGCAATGGCCACGGCTATCGTAGCGGTGCTGGGAAATACAATGGCCGAAACTGTGGCCAGCGGAAAAGTTTTCCCGCGATATGACAGCGAACGACAGTGAATACTGTACAGTGTTGTGCCGTTGAAGCCTATATAATTCGTACTTTTACCTATGGTTATAAGAATCGCGCAATAAGCGGTCAGCAGCCGTCAAACTTAATAGGTCAGTATAAGTCAAGCTAAAATCTGTCTGGGGTGACCACGCTTTCTACCGCGGAGCTGAAAAATTATCCTTGCTAACCAACTGATCAAAAAACGCGACGAGACTGCTCTACGAAGTCAGTCCAACAGAAACATACATACATACATACATAATCGCAATAGAAATAAAAGCCCGCTAAGGGTAAACTTCGTGTGTGGGTCAATCGGAGTTGCTGCGCTGGCTATAAGAAAAAAAGCCGTTAGCAAGGTAAAGGCCGTCGCGATTTCGCTCATTTCAGCATTCTAATAGAATATGATGTTTATCCGCGTCGACTTGTTCAAATAAGAGACATCTACCATCTTCGTTTTACTGTGTGAAGATTCATCAGCGGCACGCTAGCTTCAGGCGATCAAGGCAAAGGTGTTGATGGTATCTATTTCTGTTAAGTTTAATCGAAAAGTTAAAATTCGGTTAGGACTGTCATACATACATATATAGATGCAAAAAAAATGTATATTTTTTGTGGAATTGCATAGAAAAATGGCAGCAACATAAGTCGTCGAGTTCGTGTAAAAAAGTTCACAATCTTGGTGAGGATTCGTCCAATGAATGAAAAGATTACATAACAGCAAACTGTAAAGTTTCATTCTGTTTTCCGACATGCTTAGCATGTGCTTTTGTTCACTTACCTTTAGGGCAAACAGACTGCTATATATATATATATATATATATATATATATATATATATATATAAAGCTTAACGAATCCTCATCCTGCTGACATGTATTCTATTGAGACGGGCTAAGATGGAGTCGTGGTTTACTTATCACATCCCATACGACTAGTGGCCCTAAACCAAGTTACTCAATCTATGATGATAACGAAGTGCCCAGCGAATTTCAAACATTTGGCGCAAGCGATTTCAGTAGTTGTTGAGGCTGTCAAGTAGGAAAACAATGAGTAAGGAGCGCGCTACTATTCCCGCAGACATACACAATCATAAACCTCTTAAGTTTATATTATATAAACTTAAAAGGTCGATGATTGTGCTGGCGGCATATTAGTTAGCAAACGTAGGATAGATGAACTGCAATATCAAAGACGCCGGAGATGTCGATCTTGACGAATGGCTTTCAATGAAATTTAAGGGACGCAGTTAATCTGGCGGACGCAAGGTTTTTGGAAGTTTAATAGACGCATTTTCGTGTTAGACGTGTAATCATAATTTTCCACTGCGTGGAAAACTCCCCCTGGGACAAGTCAAGCTATTGCGAGCGTGAAAAATCGCATTTTACTCAGATTATCTTGCCGTTGGATCAGTCAAGCATGCTAATTATGATGATCTCAAATGATGCTAATTATGGAAATTGCTCCAGCTAATAATCCAGCTTGGTCTCCTAAGCACCTTGTGGTCCAAAGTAATTGTCAAGCACCCGAATTGCTTGCGAGTAATTTTCCTCCATTTATGATGACTGCAATTTTGTTACATAAATCCGTTATGACGCCAACACTGTTGCTGTGTTCATTTACGCTGTCTCGATAGACAAATTTTATCTACATACAGAACAACGTGGAAGGCGATGAGACTCTGGCAAATACTCAGAGAAGTTCAGGATACTGCTTGAAGGGTTTTGTGTCGAACGTTTGGGTGAGCTCCCAATAATCCCGTCAAGGGTTTGACAGTCCGATAACAAAGTATACTGATTTTTCCTGAGCAAAAAACTGTCGAGCCATTACCACTATGCCATATTACCGTAGCGCTTTACGTACGGGTAAATGATATAAGCACACTTCAAATATTTGAAAATACCTATGACATGTCCTAAGTATAATAATAACATTAGTCTAAATATGAGCTACATGCCTTTTGCCAAAAAAATTTTTGCCAATTTTATAGACTTTTGCAAAAAAAATGTGCCCTTGTGTAAGTATTCGAGTGGGAGGCAAATTATCGTTGTCTGACGATTAGCATGTGTCATTGCGCATTTGCAGTAAGGCTACTGATTTTCCAGTATCCTCAGCGTATAATGGCTACCGGATCCTTGTAATCGGGTGACCGCTTGTAATCCGCTTAATAATTGTAATTGCGACCACAGATCCCCTAAGTAAAGCAATAACAGTATGTATTATGATGATGAGTTGCATGCACAGGCAGAACCGTGGATTTAGCGGAGAGTGAGAGAAAGCCTGCGTCTGTTGGCCTCAGTTCTCCCGGAAGTGGCCGTAGTGAAAAAAAAATCCTATGTAATCTGTCTTTTCGAAACAAACGTTACTGTCGACGATTGTGTACAGTTGTTTCTCTCATCGCACGAAAGGGCTAAGTAAACTGGACGGAACTATGTTATTAAATAATGTTACAGTGGTAATATTCAGTAGCTGCGCAGAGCCTTGTTTTGTCCGTTTTGCTGCTTAAGGCAGTTTTTTTTTTTTTTTTTTTTTTATCTTCGGGTCGAATAAGACTAGAACAGTAATTACTGTTGTGACGAAGTTAACGAACTCCTATCGTTGAGCTTAGATCTTCATGATGGTCGTGTTGGTAGAGATTTTGTTGATTTTCGAAATCTCAAAAAATCCTACTTGCTAGTTAGTCTACATGCGCTATTCGGATACGAGACATATTTTGCAATGTCACCATTTACAATGTATACGTTACATGATAGGAATCCTTATTTGGGTATGATATATTGGCCTTTGGCAATCTACCACAGCTAGGGATCACAGCTTTTGCTATTGTGAATGAACAGCACCTTCGAATTTTCCATGATCGTATAGTATTTGCATCAGATGGTTATTATATCAATTCAAAGATTTTTTTCTTTCGGATTAAACAGGCCCCTATTACAAATGGGTTACGAGCTAGCAGTCGAAAGACCGTTTTGCCTTAGTTGGAAAACATAGGCAATAGATCACGTGGACATTGTACCAGACAAATGGCGTCCAAGTGCGTCAGTGATAAGGGCATTACTATATATACATTCGCCATCCATACAAATGCAATTGTTATTGCTTTATTTTTTCGTATAAGATAAATAAGCTACAGATGGTGTGATTGTCCCCTTTGCCATCAAGTAGTTGCCGTGACGATGCAGTGGTGACGTTTTTGCCTGTCAAATTTAGAATGCATAGAGCTCTAGGTTGAAAACCCGGCGTCGGCACATGCCATCTTTTCGCGTTGAAAACGAGCTATGTCAGCGATGCTTAACCAAGGTCGACGTACTTTACAACCCGAAAACACTGAGGTGTAAGAGTTGAAGCCGATTAAAATCATTGTGTAATAAGAACATTGCAAACCACTTGTTGTACTACCTGTGGACTGTGAAACAGTATGTGATCAAAGGTTTAACAATGTCACAGTTTCTATAATAATTCACACGTACAGGCGCTGCCCTGAGCGTGAGGTCATTGATTTTTTTATTTCGCCCGGACACAGTAGAGAATTTTACTTTTCGAATTTGTTTGACATTTCTAGTGCATTGGTCAATTTGTCCTCGCTGGTAACGTCGTGGCTGTTTTTTGGAAGGTGCCCTATGGGCGAGCTGGCGTCCAACAGCAGAACTCGTTGTTCTCGACTCTCGTGATAAGGCCACGGCTATCCTTAGACAAACAAATTTCGTGTTTTCGGCTACGCTTTCGTGTGCTGAAGATATTATGCCTGTTGTGCTTAACCTAGCTACCATATGTTTCAAGTTTTTCCTGCGGTTTTATGATCGTTCGTTACGCATTTCGTCTGACGGTTCCCATTCCCTTTCAACCTGAATTCGGCCGTAAGTCATCTCTGTTCATCAAACAAAAACGTTATCACCCAACCATCACGGCAATCTAGATAGTGATGGCCGCTCGTGCTAACGGAACTGCTTAGAAGAATAGAGCGTTCCCGTCTTATTATAAATATATACATTTGTGAATTCCAATATTGTCCAGATGTCCATACTGGACGTACTGATTCCATCTCGTCTGACTATATATTTTTCGTACGCACGGACGATTCTATCCATCTGAACATTTTATTATTTTATCACGGTCACGGACACAGCAGATTTCGTCGTTTCCGACAAGTCAGTATGATCATTATCAATCAATAACTATCAATTTATACGATTCTTTTCCTGCCTTTACGGCTAGGGTACTCTTATCCGCTACATTCTACATATAGCATTAACAAATTATAGAATCATACAGAAAAAATTCAGTTGTGATTAATGTTCATATTGTATAAGTATCTTTATTTATTATCCTCGTGTCCTTGCGTGAAGATAATCCTTCCGTTCCGGAGTGAAACATCAGTTATAGAAGCACATCATGTTAATGTTGGTTTCATGCGGCGTCATGAATCGTCACCGAAAGGTTCCGGGCAATTCATAGAGGCGTTGACAGGCGACGGATATGACTGGCTGTTTATGAGAATACTAAATACGACGATAATATAGGCCAGGCCCTTACATACGTACAGAATTAGTCATCAAAAAAAGATATATATATATATATATATATATATATATATATATATATATATATATATGAATGAACCAATGAAAAGAACTGCAGACCCAATAGCAAAAATTCAATGCAGTTGTTTTTTGCAGTATATACAAATTATGGTAGTATGTTTTTACTCATAATTGAGTATGGCTATGGTTTTCTTTATGTCGGCGCTGTCACTTCTCATTAGATTGATGTTTATGCCATTAATATAGTATTATTATGTGGTACAGCCTTCGCCGCGAATCGTCGGCTTATCTAAGGACAGTACTAATAAAACAAACAAACAAACAGCGTTCGAACATTACGATTCTGTATGTAAGATCCTGCTTTGTACAGAAGAGGAACTTGTCCTTTATCGTGGAAGGCTCCTGCTACCATTATAGAACAATTCGATGTTATTATCAATAATCACTATGCGTGCCTATGTATGCACGTATATGTGTGTCCTACAAAGGTAAATGTCGTGCTCATTTAGGCAACGGTCATTTTTTTTTATACACACAGAATTCATGAAAGATATTAGCGCGGAAGTCTATAAGTACGCAGGGAGTTCGCTGCGGCGTCTATTAATATTCTTCGCGACGTCTTTAACTTTGGATCACTTATTCGAGCGGCGGCTGTCTTCGTTTCGTGGTGACACGTGGGGTTTAGACACACTGTTACCTTATTTATATGACAATTTATGGCAGGGACGTCAGCAAAACTGGTTCACGGCCTGGCCAATTTAGAACTTTCGCAGGTAGAAGCAATGAAACGAAAAGTAAAGCTAAAAAAATTGAAACAGCAATCTCCAACTGTTCGCCTAGCTAATTTTCGTAGTTTAGGCTCTAGTTTACAGGTAAAAAAAAATCGGCTTGTTTCAAAGACGGAGAGCATATATCGTATGCAATGTGCAATGCGTGTCATTAACATCAGTCTAGATATTTGCTGAAAAAAGTCACCAAAATAACATAACACTATTTGCTTTGGATCTAGTTTTCAATATGTATTCATGTGTTTGACCGCGGCACCGTATCATTACGCTCGTCGGATAACATTTTAGATACGAACGGCATGTTAAGAACCTCTATCTACCCTTTGCCAATCGTGGAGTCCGGGTCGATAATGATCTTATCTTAATCTAAGGTTACCCTTTATATGAAATGTTCTTCGTATTCGAACCAATGAACATAGTAGGTTCGAGTGTCAAGCGCCCGGCTAGTGGCGGCTCATGTTCTCGATCTAATCTACGAAGACTTTTGATGTACAATTCTATTTGCGGCTGTCAGTTAGAAATTTCTGCCGCGGAGCTATATCTATCGTAACACTATGGCACGTATGGCTACTGCAGTGTTTGGTACGATACACCAACATGCGATAATGTAATCTGATCAAGGAACCTGAAAATTGATATCGGGTCAAACTGGCAGGGTGCTCATTGTTCATATTTGCATAGAATATCCCTTTGATGGCATAGACAGTGGTGCCATAAAACTCTGTAATACTGAGCCATCATTGTCATTCTTCACTCAGATATCACTGATTTGTCTATGCAGCTCAGTGCACATGAATTTGCTTAACGATTCTGCCCGTAATGGCAATCGGCACGCCTCGTCACAGGCGGTTATGGCTATGGGACTGGTAAAACGGGAAGCAATTACACTGGCTCTATTGTTAATCGACGTAGTCCCTTCATCAGCCAAGCTAAGCTAAGCTAAGCTCGCTTGCTGATACTCGCCGCTGTAGGTCATAATAGTCACTGTGCGAATAGTGACTAGCTCTTCTACCGCTCGTAGGCCCCATAGGGACTTAATACTAGTACTGAGCTATCGTTATCGTATGAAGCCCTCATTGAAAATGACGATTACGGTTCTGTCCATAGTGCCAGTGATATTTTCCTCTGCAGCTCTTCAAGGTCACGGCCATATCGCCATTATGCGTGTGGTCAACCATTGTTGGTTTAAACGAAGCGTACGCGGGGGGGACCGTCGGTTGACGCAGGCGCGTATGCGTGGGAGCATCACTAATACTAGTTTGGCTACTGGGACTGCCTTTATCCACGCTGGGAACGCTACCAATTAACTATTTGGTAAAACGGTGCCCTCTTTGTAACTGCATAGACAGAACACATGGCCATCAGGTGTTTGTTAGGGCAATTAGCGCCAAACTTCTTTCATATCACAGTTCGGGAGCCGCTGTTCGGAATTGGAGTGGGAAATCTGAAAAGAATTGGAAAGCAGAGGCGAATGCCTTGTGTTTGTTATTTATTGCTCAGGGAATATATTAGCGCGGCTTTTATCATTTATCGTACGGTCATGAGACCATGAAATTCGCGGGAAGGCATGGTACTTGGCTAGAGAAAAGCACAGCCAGCTTGCCGTTCCCTACTTAATTGACCTTTCTTTGTTCGGTTGGATTTACCCTTTCGGCAATTCCAGAAAGAATTTTATCCTTCGGCCCTACTTCAATTCATTGGATTCTCAATGTATTACTTGATTGAAGAGTTCCAGAGCGATTAGTCTGTATCTTATCTTCGACAGCAGTCATATCCACCTATCTAACTGCCCGTAATTCTTGTCGTACGCGTCGGGATTTTAAGCGCCCAGAAGTTATACGCAATCAATGAAGCACGAAACTGCGTTTCCGGCATTTGCTTTATCCGTGGCGACTTGGTGACAAACTGTTTTACAACTAATAGCTGCTTTTCTTTCAGCGAAAGTAATGGAGCGGTGACAAAATAGGGGGCGCTTGGATGCATTAAATGAGCGGAAGGAGGAAATATTCTTTATCAATATCACCTTTCTAACCATGGCCATGACTGAGTTGAATATCCCCTTATGTTCGAAAATTGTTTATTTTCAAGACGCTTTAATTCCACGTAGTGTCGTTACTGTAGTTAATATAACAAAGGCACCTCGGCTTGAAGTACGGGCTTCAGTATTTAGTCTTGTACGACTTATCGTAAATACGTTTTAGAAAAATATCCGTATCAAAAAGGTGTTGCCGAAATTGAGAGGGCTTTTGTCTTAGGTTTAGACGATCATTCAAGCGGAAATTCAAACGCTGTTAGGAAAAATAGTACTCGGCCATATTGCTAGGAAATGATTAAAAAAAAAAAAAAATAGCAATTATACTAGAAAGCAGAATAGTTTTGCTAACAGTATTCGAATCTAAGAAAAAGCAAAAATGAGACGAGCAGTCTTCTCATATATAATGCATAACGGACTGTCGAAAAAGTATTTATCATTTGAAAATTAAAATTGAAGCAGATATTTCTGATATCTTCGAATAATATGACTGAAGTAAATATGCGCTATACCACCTTTCCACTGACGCTGCGACCTTATCGATGTATAACTGCTGTGATTTTTGGCAAAAAATTGTGGCACGCAATTTTTGCATCCCATTATTTAAACAAAATTAACTTTATTTATTAGGGGTATCCCGTAAAAAACAAAACAGAGATAGTGATTTGATAATGCAAGACCTGGACTATAGGATCGACATATTAAAACTTTCCATTGATTTTTTTTTTTAATTTTTGCTAAATAGTAAAAAACGTATCTGGTCTGACATCGTTATGGCTCGTTTTTTCAATGGATTGTCATAATTTTGTTCGTTGTTAACGGTAGCGATTCAGAATTGACCGGTTTATTGAGCGACAACAGTCCACTTCCTTCTTAGTCTCACTGGGCAGATAGTGTTAGTTTCTTTGGCGTCTTCTTTGCCACAGATCGTAGAGCTTCTTATATCGTTCATATAGAGTATAGTTTCTTCTTTATTTAAACGTTATTGTCGTCATTATATGATCCGTTTTTCGTCATACGTAATCAGTTGAGTTGAAAGTAGTTCGATTAGCTAATTTCATGTCGGCCTTGTATAAATTTTGCAGCGATTCATCGACTTTTTTTGTAATTAATCGACGACTACTTTTTTTTTAAAGTTCTTTTAATTTAAAAAATGAAAAACTGCAATAGAATCATCTTGTGCCTTCTTTCGATAACGTATCTTGGCCATAAATAGCACCATTCTTTTCATGCGCCTAGACATCACGTATGGCCCTACCTTAACAGAACTGTAAAATGGCGAATTTTTGCAGAAATTTATCTAGGTAAAGCCCGAATGAAGATGTCACCCAACAATGTCAGCAGAGCTGCCACTGCCGAAATCTCAACTTCCAAATGACACAAGTGCCAACCCGCACGATTCATTTTACCTGAGATATTTGACTTTAGAACTAGTTAATAAGAAGAACAGTCAATAGTTATTCGGTAACCCAATATATATATATATACAGATCAACTCAACCTTGCCCCGATTTAAGTATATCAGTTGACGCTACCGGTAACGGCGCCACGTTATCTTAGCTTAATCATTGATTTGCTAAAGATAAACAACTGTGTATGTGTGATTGCTGCTCGCTTTTGAATTGACCCTTAGCAATTGTTGTGTAACCAATATCTTTGTAATTATGTCTAAAAGATGGTGAAACTCCGCGAAAAGTCAACCGAAATTGAGCCAGCGGCTCTTTTCAGCGCGCTAATTGCCATATATCCAGTCGACATCCTCGGTTGTTCCCGTGTTTACTATCGAAATGTCTCTGTCTGCTCTAAGACTCGTTCAGGGAATAACTCGCATGTCGATCTGATGAAACCTGAACGAAGTCGGTGCCATACACAGAGATTTACATTGCATTTAATGGCGCCAAAACTGTTCGGTGGTGTGAATAACCCAAAGTCGCTAAACGTTTTTTTACGTATGCAGTTACAAGCATCTATAAGTGCTTAATTTTACAACTGCTGAAAACTTACCAGTATGTTCTAACATTGTTCTTTCCATGTCTGTTTTGAATTACAGAAACGCGACGTGCTTTGTTGACAAGTCAGGAGTAGACATTGCCACCGTTAAACCCCAGTACTCGTTCCTGTTCGAGTTCGAAGAACGCTTTGACAAAAATGCCAATCGGCTGTGGATGCACCAGAATTGGCATACGTCATTTTATTGGGCAGGGCTATACGTTGCCCTTGTCTTTGGTATTAGAAGGTAAATTGAGTAAAACTTTTTTCCCTTGTATATAGGTTGGGTCCATTTAGTTGATGTTGCGATTTCGCAGCGTAGTGCCTGTTACGGATTGGATCAACTTTAAACGGTACGTCTTGCACGTGCATACGTACCCATATGTGCCACAAAGAAGCACAACAACGTCACGTTAGATAGATGCTGCTCAGGTAGGTTCAACACAGTGTACGGGTTTAGATTTAAGCGCGAATTTTTCTTGTTAAGGCAGACTCTTATGTCTGTTACAGAATGGGCTAATTATATCGGAAAATGATGACACTGACAAGTGATTGAGAAAGTACGTCGTTTTAAGACACCTGGACAGATTTGCTTTACTTTTTACGTCATTCTCCATAATTCGATTTTAACCGAGCACCACCTGTAACCGCACGCTGACCGTCTTGGTAAAGTATATACAGTCTGTCTAGAGTGGTCTGCTGCCCTTATGTTCTTCCCTTTTTAACCGCCAATTTTCTTGTGGCGGAATAGAGACCCGATGTACAATATATTTACGTTCAGATAGATTGGGTGGGGTTGTGGCGAATTCGAACAACTAAACATACAAACAAATCAAATAGACAAATAAAACAGACTAGAGTGGTCTCTGTGCCACAAGCACCGTTCAGAATTCGTCTCAATGAAATCATGCCGTGTACGCATATTGATGGAGCCCTAATCAGTATTTTATATTGCAGAATCTTATACCGAACGTTCAAAAGTGTAGCGAGGCTATTTTTCGGTAGCTAGTTGTTGGCTTTTTTGTTTTGTCGCCTGTTCAAGACAGAAAACCAAAGTAAATGGCGGAGAATGTTGCCCCAAATCGAGACATAAAAAGCAGCTTGACGAATCACGCTTTTTGATTCACATATATACTACTGACTGCCGTTGTATGTTTGCTCATCTGTTTGTGTCTTAGGAACAATTCTAGCAAAAACTATATTGTTATTTTGATAAATGCTAAGCTCTATTTCGGACGCATGCATCTGGTGCACCAGGGAGATTACGAAGAACCAGAAAATAACCAGGATACTAGTACTAGTAATACTACTAGTATATACCAACAAATATCAAAAATATTTCTTTCTTAATAATACTGGCAATAGAAAAATTCTTGCCCTTTATATGTCTACCAATAGTTCTTCATTATCGCTATCGAAAAATCTGCCAGTAACAGGTTATACCTCCTTCTCGAACTGCCATTAATACTTAATCATTGTGAATAGCCAAAATTGTATCATCGCTCACAGGTCGACGCCTAATTTAACTAGCATTTTCCATTATACTTTCGCTGTTCTGCCGCCGCAAAGAACCGCTGTTCACCAACGGTTCTGAGAGCCTTTAATTAGTTGTTTTTTTATTCTGGCTAACGGGCAATATTTTTCGACGGCCTTTATCTGTTCGGCCATCTTCATGATTATTTCCTGATGAGATTTTTATTGGCCTGTCGAATGACGCCAACTTACGTACGTTACCTGTACGATAGCGGTACGCTGTCGAACGTTTGGCGGCGTCACGAGCCATTAGGTAATCGAGAGCGACGTTTCATTTATAACCGGTACCAATAGTGGCCGGCCAGTGACAATTTCATGACATTGCCCCCCCAACTGTGCTATCAGCAAGCATAGCCATTGGTGGTCATTATTCAGCTGTTTTAATCAATGAGTATATAAATTTGAGTCGTCGAAAAAATCCCATTTAAGGTTAACAGGAAAGTTAACGTTTAGGTTCATGTTGAACGTGCCTGGTTTTCCTATCGTGTTTGTAGAATGTCACCTATCTAGTTGTATAGGCATAAGTTCCTGTTCGGAAGAAGGCCACTCACGGCTCTCGTCACTTCTATTTGAACAGAGATTCAGTTGATATTATGCATTTTAGTATTGGCCTGATCGCTCTGCTGTGTATAGGGGTTCTGCTATCAGCTCAGATGAATTTGTTGACACTGCCAACCGAGGAAAAAGCGCTGCCTGATCAATTTCGAAGATAATATGGGTATCAGCGCTTACAAACTTGATTGACACTGCTAAAGCGACCGATATGGTGGCCTAAACAGTGATTGGCCAAATGGAGTGCATGTCGAAGCATAACCAGTCAGTGGAGTTCTAATATTAAAAGACTGTGAAAATTATAATCCGATCGATTTTTGCTGAATGGTTGCTCATTAGCTATCTTCTGCAAAATTGCATTTTGTTCAAAGTAGTCTATAATACATAGTATGTGCTTGTTCAGCTTGGTATCTATGGGTGTTATGGCTGATTATCTAGTATTGTCTCTTCTGGGTTTACTAGTCTGTCCTACTTATTAGCATGATTGGGTAAAGTCCTTGTCGCTGACACGGGGTACGGTGACCCAGTCTAACAGCTTCACGAGCAGCGATACTTCATTTTTGTCCATAAACACATGCATACATCTGCTGAAATGGTTTGCTTTTTTTTTGATACGAATATAGCTATTGATTGTTCTACGTAAGTATAATATCCACCGTTTTCAATTTTTCTTGAAATTTAATTATTGCAACGTCTAAAATATATGACGGAAATGAATAATTTGACAATGTAGACTTGAATTTACGTACGGTTAGCAAACCGTACTGGCTTTTCCAAGGCGACAAAGGACACAGCGATTGAACGCGACACGATTCACATTTGGTTAAATCGATGGGTTGTTTTTTTTTTACTTTTTATTTTCGACGAAGGGGGCTTTTTAGGACCAGTGTTAAACTATTATGTCCATAATAGTACACGTTCATCTGCTGCTGATAGCGTAGGAGACGATACATATATAATATTTTTCACTTTTTTAGGGCTCCTGATTCTCTCTGCGGATTTCCTATGCATAGTTCGTTTTGTGTTTCTTATGAAAGCCTTCGAGGCAAGCCTTTGTCCTCTTAAAACAATTTATGTGCGTCACGACTATATCGTAGCGCTGTATCTGGTTGGCATAGATGACAAAACGAGATTTCTATGGTTGTTTTAGATTTTTAGACAGTGACGCGTTTCCTAACTGCTTTTAATACGGAGTGTATAAATGTGACCCCATGAAAGCGCCAGTGCTAACTAATGGTTTGCTATACAGACTGATTCTACACTCACTTCTTATCTACTAATTCCTGTTTATTTCTCGGAATATTCGAGACAAAAGGTTTATGTCAAAACTCTGATCTACCTATTTATAAATGCTCCGACAGGCGCTGTTGTCTACTCCAGGGGCGTTTGATCTCGCAAAACCCCTGTGGATAAGAAAGTCGACTTGCCATTAGCGGAACGGAATAAAAATCTGTACAGCTAATTATATTGGGTGCTTCAGTACGAGAGAGTAAATTCTACATTTCGATGTGATTTTTACCTCCAGTCCCATAGGAGATAAATTAAAATGAATAAAAGGACCTTGTGAGCTATCTATTAAAGCTTCCAAATGGTAACGAAGCTGAGACGATGATATGGAGAAGACCATAAGAAATTTGTTATAATATTTATTATCATTGCCTAAACTCAAATATATCAGACATTGTTACTACTAATTCGCCCAGGAGCCAAACACGAAGATGACTATTTCCGTTGCCATTAATCAGTACCTTTTCGAAATCTTCTTCAAAATGCTCATTGAGCACAGTGTTACTGGGTCCGGATTGAGAGGGCGTCATTTTTAATTTGAGGATAGTCTGAAGAATTACGTCATAAAGCTCATTTCATATACACATATATACAACATTACCACCTATTACTATGACAAGTTAAACTATATCAAACAATCTAGGAAACAACAAGTTTCCTTTGGTATACTCTCCAGTAAACGGTATCTCCAATCAATATTTTCGATATGAACGTCATGGGGCGACAGTGGCGTCGAAGATTTTGACTGGCGTTTTTGGATTAGAAGCGCGTATCCTATTTTTTCAACTTGTTTTCACTGATTCCTTTCGATCGCATTGAGACGCTGTTTTATGTTTGATAAGCAGCTAGTTAAAATAAATCGTTAACCAATAAATAAATAGTTATTGCTGCAGGCACGTATTAGGAATTGATGTAATTAGAAGAGAAGGCAAAATAATTAGTTTTATGTACGTTGAAATAGTGCATACCATAAAAACATTGTCTAAGCGATGTACGTCAATATCAAAACGTATATTGAACGCTTTGATAAAATTAT
>NW_019213084.1:0-14379 GCF_002532875.2 Varroa jacobsoni | reverse complement strand
ACATAACATACAATGCAGTCTTTCTTGCATTGTATGTTATGTAGACAGAAAAACGTCAAGTCTACCCAAAGAGGAGCCTAGATAATTAATCTGAGCAAACCTGCCACAGTGTCGTTGACTTTACATTCTTCTATTTGCTTCTGTTCTTGTCGACAATTTCTTGCCTTTCACAGATATATGCGAGAGAGACCGCCGTTCGAACTAAAGAAGCCTCTCGTGATCTGGAACTTACTGCTTGCCTGTTTCTCGATTCTGGGTGCATGTAGAACCGTTCCTGAGCTGGTCTACGTTTTGCGCAAGTTCGGTTTCCAGCACTCCGTCTGCAATCCTTCGTACATCGAGTACGATCGCGTCGCAGGATTTTGGACCTGGCTGTTCGTTCTGTCCAAGCTACCAGAGTTGGTTGACACAATCTTCATTGTTCTTCGGAAGCGGCCGCTCATCTTTCTGCACTGGTATCACCACGTGACGGTTCTCTGCTTTAGCTGGTATTTCTACCAGCAGCATATCGCTCCGGCCAGGTGGTACGTCGTAATGAATTACACGATCCATAGCATTATGTATAGTTATTATGCGGCTCGGGCGCTTCGTGTGAAACTTCCAGCCGGATCGAATTGGTCAATCACGTTGCTCCAACTCACGCAAATGGGCGTCGGATTCTACGTCACACTGCACGCCTACATTACGGGACCAACCTGCGCGATCGTGCCACATACTGCTCTTTGGTCGATCTATATGTATTTGTCATATTTCGGTCTATTTGCTTTGTTCTTCTATCGGGCCTACATTGACGGAGACAGTAAAAAGAAGAGTAAGCGAACAAACGCCGACGGCAAGATTGCCGAAAAGAAAATGAACTAAAAGCGTTATGAGCAAGGCTGACAGTTAACGCCACAGGAAGAGGCCATGGTGAACTCATTGAGGATCGAAGGATTTGTAGGCAAAAAAAAAAAAAGAGAAGATGACAAAGTAAGCACAAAAACTACCGCCAGCAGATATCTGCATACAGCGGCACCTTTTTAGTCATCTTTGCAAATAGCACTGCCTTTTTTAGGCAGAAGTCGACGACTGATATTTTTGAGTTGTTCGGATTCGTATATGGTGCATACTCATTTCAGGCATTGACAGAAGAACCGCTCAGGACGCTGAAATTGTCAATATTCAGTTGATTCTCTGGCCTTCGTGAAGGCCGGCAGTACGAAGAGACCATTACGTTACCAACACTAGTATATAATAATATTGTATACGTAAATAGGAATAAATTAATAATAATAAACCATAAAATAGACGTGTGAGTTGAAGAAACTTAAGTGATTTCTATCTAGTTGAATGCATTAAATATACGCGTTTTACATTATATATACACAGAGAGAAATCAGCGTAACGTTACGATCGAGCGAGCAGCGCGAATATTACATAGGCGTCAAGGTTATTGGTGATGTGTCGGAGAGACTGATCAAGATGGTCCTAGCGATAATCAATATCCTATCAAAAACACAGCCGCGTATCAAGTATGGATACATATAATTTTAACCATATATATATATAAAATGATGATATTATAGGAAAATGAAATGTGATCGAACGAATTTAGTCTAGCCTGAGACTGATCGATTGTAGTCAATGCGTACCTGGTATTATGATATGACGCGTATAGTACAGAATCGTATTAGGCAATTTACCGCAGAGCTTTTGATAGGTGAGTAGCGCTGATTGATCTTAAACACTCGATAGATACTTGAATTTGGGCAAATAGAATATTGTTTTCACTCGAAGTCAATATGATTTCCACTCAGATTTAAGAAATTATCCAAAAGCTATCACTATAATGTTATCGAGCTTGGGCGTATGAGCCAATCTACGTAAACATTGCTCACAAACTATATATAATCGTCACTAGACAGTGCAGTGTATTTGATCGGGACCTACACGTGATTGCTCTATAAAAACGCTTTTTTCAGTCCTGTTCTTTTTCAGATTTGTTCTTATTATCCGCTATACTTGCAAAAGTAATTATTGTCGTTAATCCAATCTACCATTCCATTGAGTGGGCGTTAAGCCATCGCCATGGTCGCCTAGTGCGGTAACACACGCTAATTTTTTGATGATTTTGAGCACAAATTAAATCAAGTAAATTTAGTCTTACCTAGCTGCTAATAGTTGCCACGTTTAAGGTATCGAACATGTTGCGACCGAAATCCCCTGACGTGTCGTCCTTATAGCTGTTTCGCTAGTACACGTCTTTTTTTTGGGTTGTTCATGATTCCTAGTAACCCTGTCAATATTTCGACCGGGCATTTGTCAGTGGTAGGAAATCGCTCATATTTTGCTTTTCGTTTAGGTAGCGCGCTCACGCTAACAACAATGATAGCAAGAGAGGATCAAAGAGAGGCTAAAATAATATCAGTTTGTTAAATATCATTGCCTTTTCTTGACTCTGGATAATCCGATTGATAAGCTGATTTCCTGAACAACCTATCCGCCAGCGCATTTTTACATAAATAGCACGAAAACGCCTAGAAGGGTGTGCGCAGAAGGTAACCAACCCACTTTCATTTGACCTAGGGCCCGATAAGTAACGCATTGGTGAAAATGTGGGCGCGTTCCATTGTAGGCAAGAAAAGCAAGGTCTTATGGACATAATATATCGTCATATATAGAACAATGAAAATCATAAGCAAAGATTACAATTGACACTACGACAATGTTCGTTATTTTGATGCAACAACAGTGAATACGGTTACGGTATAGAAGTAAAGGGGTAATACTAAAGAGCGAAATAGACATATTGAACAAGCGAATAGCGTTAGTGTGAGAAGTAGTTAGTATCGAATCTGGTACGTACACAGAAAGTCGATGTCATGGAATGATCATATCAGGCGTTTGTTGTTTCCGACATCGGAGACGGTTCGGCGTAAAATGTCTGAACTGAATAACGCAGCGTAAACGGCGCTGATGGCAAACAGATGAATTAAGCATCAATATTTTCTAACAAGGATTACTCGAAAATATGATCAGTAGCTAGAAAGGTGCAACACTCATTCACGAGAGAACTATGGAAAATATGCGATAAAAGGTGACAGGCTGACACGTACAAGCCAAGATGACTCAACTGATAGCGCGAATAAACCCACACATAACATCAGGTAGTAATAACTAAATTAAGAGGATAGAATATTTAATGAAACAAGCAAGAACATTGAAAAATCTTATATAATTACTGTTTTCATTCATTAGCCATACGTGTATGCAATGTCTGAATTGTAACGTATTTGCCGATTAGTTGGTACGAGGGCAGAAATTAGCGCAAGACTCGGTCAGCTAATTACTGAGACGTCTTTGGAACCTGGTGATGTAGAATTCCAGATATTTTAGCTTTTCCCTGTGGGCAATGTTCACCCATTTATCCGCTGCTGAGTGGGTCGCTTCCAGAGCACAGGACAAAGGCGATGTTGATTTAGAAAAAAGATAACTCTGAAGTGTTCATGAAAGTATGCAAGCAAGATGGTAAATAACTTTGGAAATGACATTTGTTGTAGTATACAGCATCGCTCATTTCCTATTGTGATGAAGATCATAATAATAGCAATAGCAGGCTTGGATTTTCTTGGAACTAGAAGCCGCGTCGTCTGGGTGACTAATATGTATCGTTTTATGTGAGCTACCATGGTACCCATAGTTAATAATAAACAAGTTGCAACGCTAACCCAAATCCCAGCGTTGGGGAAAAATCACTACTAGAGAGTCACAATCAAAAAAATAAGGAAGATAAAAAAATTCTTATTCAGGTTGGTAGCTGCTTGTGTAGTTTTTCACCCCGCTTCATAGATCTGTCGGAGAAACCTCAGATTGGTCTAGAAAGGGTTAGTCAGGTAGTGCTCTTAGCGAAGCAAGTTCTTTATGCAATATGTAAACAGCGACGATTTTGAGGACTTATTGGTATAAATAAGATACTAAAAAATTTAAAACAGCGAATTAAGCGTCATATGGGTGATTGCCTCGAAACGAAACAAAAAATAAAGTAACGTAAATTATCTTGTTTGGATCTTCACAGAGCATTCATCAACTGGAAGCTTTGCGTATTTATCGACATATGTGTGTGTATCCGGCTAGTACGCGCATAAGGCATAGATATCTCATATCTCTCTCTTCATAGCATGTCACCTTCAAATTCAGTCTTGGCTTCTTGCTGCTTTGTTTGTTCGTTCGTTTTAAATAATCGACACCGCGTAACGAACATCCGCCCTGACTGCCCTTTAATCTGCTATGTGCAGATTTCGTCAACCAAGTCTCAATGAAGTCTGCACGCCACGAGTCCACGTTGGGCGACGCAATTGGATTTCCTAACCGATTCCGACACAACCTAATTTTCATATTTGCCTCTGCCGTACAAATATTTCTACTTGACTCACCCATCTGTCTGTCCCTGGCGAAGCTCGGCAGGTTCCTTGCCGGTTCCGTTCATGTCGTTCAGCACGCTCGTCGAACACACGGTTCTCGTTGCTGGCTGAAATTATGCTGCAAGAAGAGATTATGCGGAAGCGATATTGGTTGAAGAATGGTACATGACGATTGTGTAGCGCTTAATGGTTGAGGCAAAGTCGATGGCTTGCGTATTGCATAGTTTTACGGGAAACCTCTGGAACCTTCATAGGTGTTCCCGTTCTCTACTCCATATTTATATTCGGGTTTCCATAGGGAAGCGAAGGTACCCCCATACGATTTTCGATGTCAGATATGCAATGGGTTTGATTTACCAAGATAATCTACGGTAGCTGCTGTTGTGAGACAGAGCAAAGCGTAGGAATATACAGCGAAGACCAAGCCGCGCGTTAACAGGATGCATCTCGTATAATAGTCGTGCTTAGACACGTTTCGGATCCGGTTTGCAATAAAAAGCCGAACTGCCACCTGAAATCGAATTATAATAACTACCACTACAAAGTCTTTCAACGTATCAGTTGTCCCGATCCTATTTACCCAACCAACGCAGATACCACACTACCTAGCGAAATCAGTCGTTTAACAGAGGACTGACGAATAATAGGAATATACATAAATAAGGCTCTACGAAACGACACATAACACTGAAAGATTCGGCCTTTTCAGGGGTTCCTTAGTCATTGGTAGACCGTACTGTCAGTATATTCCACGGCAGTGTTTCCAGGGTCGTCGAGCAGCTCGCAGCTCATAATTCGACGTAAGCCAAAATGTTTTATATAGAAATTGTAAGCGGAAGTATGCAATACGTTGATTTAACTACGAAAAATTGTTAACTGTATTCGATGCGTTAGAGTACAAGTAAACCTGGCACGTGGACTGCTCTGTCTGCTTTGAATGTGGTGTACCGTAACGTGTTAAGCAGTCGTGTTTACAATATGCGCTGAATCATATACGGTACATTTAGCGGGTTCGTTAACCCTTCAGCTTTTGAATTTAGCGGGTTTGGCAAGTAGGAAAATCTGCTGTTAGATTTCTCGTTGAAATGGGAGTCACAATATACGAATTAACGCTAATAACGCAATATATACTTCATATTATTTGTATATAATATAATAGTAATGTAACATATTGCGTTTTTATGTAAGAATTAGTTTGTAGAAGTTATCATATGTTCCAGCTCAGTGTAGAGCGATTATTTTTATTATGAGGCGCAACAGCGGAGTAGTGACCAAGTTGTCCCCGCTAAAGCGTCCCGAATCCAGGTTTCGTCGGATACGACAATGTCGTGACAATGACGCAATATTAATGTAATATCTGTCTATCTGTTCATATGACGACCTCAATTGATATTGGTACAAATGTTCTACTGGTCACTTAGGTACGAGTTGCTAAGTATGTGTGTACTACTACAGATTTCAAATGCGTATTATCGGTCATAAGTCGCCGAAGGAACTGAGTCGAGTTCAGTAGCGGATAAAAATACATCGGAACGCACTATGTTATATGTTTTCGTTAGCAATTTTCATTCTTGACAAAAGCTAGCAAAGGAACACCCGCTGAAAATGTCAGCTCGGATTCCAGAAGACGCGTGTAAATCTATAATTTGTCTTCTAGTTAATGATTGGTGGATAAAGTTGCTTGTCTCAAACAAAGTGGAAACGATTTCGCTCATACATAAACATCTACCGTTGACTTTAATTACTCATTGATTTTTTCAAATATGCAGATCTAAGTTTATCTAAAATTTATGTAGTACCGATACATTCTTATCCCAGATGATATCTGGCGTAATGAATATGGATAGAAAAATACCTTTTAACACATGTTGGGTATTATTGCCCGTTCACGGATTCGAACCACTGTCTCGTCATATTTAGGTGCTGCCGTGGAATTAATTTAACCAGCGCCTACGTATATGTAGCATACACTAAAAGCCTCGCTTCTTATTTATTAGCCCTTCCTCTAACTATTACTGAATTATAGTTAAATTCGACCTTTGCTTGCTGGATCCGGGCTAAAGCGTGCGTCTGGGTTTCGGCTGAAAAGCCTCTATGAATACTGATGACTGACTGCCGTTGCACGTGTGATAAAACTTCACTACTGGCAGTCATTTTAGATGTGTATTCGCGGGTTTCAGCATACGTCTGCTTTACCTCCTAAATTATTTCAATGCTGTTATAAGAGCCATGACGTGAATGTTGCTGAAGGAATACTATATCAATCTGCAAAATATATGGCGCAGTATAGCTTCGGGTAGAGCTCTGTCAGTCTGTCAGCAAAAAGAATCAGGTTAAGGCAGCCAGGACGTTTTAAAAGAATAAATCAACAAACAGGAAGAGGAAGACGAAGACTTAGCGACAGATTAAGTAATTTCCATTAGAACTATAATTTCGAATCAACTTCGTATAACAGATTAGGTACTTTTATTCGCTTGAATACGAGACTAGATAAAATTCAACAATAATTTGGCATTTATTTAGCAGATACAAGTCTTACGCGGTTTGACGTTAAAACGTATGTCCATTCTTAGCCGATGTGTTGGTAATAAAAATATGGTGAAAATTCGAAGTACCTTATTGCTAGCCGAAACACTCCAAATCATATACTGCAATACACCGAAAGTTTGTTACATTCGATAAATTAATTAAATAAAATATAGTCTTTCGGGAAGCATATCTGCGACATGTTTTCGTATGTTCTTTCATCGTCTAAACGACGAAATGAGTGAAGCATGTTTTGCAAGCTAAAGAAGCCTCGATAACGCGTTTTTGGATTGTTTTGGTTATGAATACCTATTGTAACTCAAGACTTTTCAAACGTGCTGCTTAATAAAGAGGAATTTGATAGTTCTCCTCCGGAAAACTATACATGATAATATCCAACCGATAACAGTAGCAGAATCGAACAATATCAGCTCTAAGGAAATCCATTATTGAGGCTCGGAAAAAAAATCACAATTATTCGATAACAGCCTAGTAATCGTGGAGTGGCTGGAAAGAAAACCTCAGTCAAAAGAAGTAACCGAGTGTTAATTCGAAACATTTCCTATCTCATATTTCCATCATCTTCTACGTACCGCCAGCCGGGTATAGCTGGTAACGTCTACGCAGTCGATTAAATACGTCGAGTATAATCTGACCGAGTACGTTATATGGCAGCATATTATTAGGAGAGGTATAGACGTTCGTTTAAGCTAAACTAGCAGATAATTTAGTCTAAATCACCACTGATTACCCCAAGGCACATAGTCTCGTTAATTACACGCGAATGTGTTACGGCGGCACATTTTAGCTAACTACGAGTACGCAAGCGCTCGAAAGGCCGATACGAATAAAGCCCCCAGAGTGGCAATGCTATTAGTGTATTATTGCAGCCAGTCTTGCTACAACTCTCGCATCATGGGTACATTGTCAACAGGTTCAGATGTGAGCAGCTCCCGAAGTGGAGGAATCGAATCATATCATTATTAGCTGGACATAATATTGTGTAGTAATGTCACGGAAATTGAACACTCACCGTAGTTTCTATGTTCGTTGTGGGCGTAATGTGTATGCTTTTTTCAACCGATAAAGTGCTTTAGCCATGGTAGTAATGCCCCTAGCAACCGCATACATCGTGCAAATTTTCCACAAAGACAGCGCCGAATCTGACATCGAAATTGATGTCGAGGTTCGTTTATGTTCGACCATGCAGTCAATAAGCAAGCTCTTGAATAAACAAGCTCTATTGTAAGCCAGGCAGACCGAGATTGTTGAACTATATGGAAATCACGGCATGACGATAAAGTTCCGCAGCGGAGCATTTTCTCACTTAGTCGATGACTTCCGCAATGAAGTCGATGATGTTGAAATTGCTCCCGACAAACCAAACGCTGCAGATTGGCTTTTTGCGATGTGTAACAGACAAACAAACCCAGTGGGTAGCGTACAGATGACAAACGGAGATTTTTGATGAGGCCACAAACATTTCGTTAAGGTAGCGCATTGTTTGGACATAGTAGGATAGGGCATTTTCTAGGGAAACCTGACTTGCCTAGAGAAACTAAAACAGTGAGAGTGGGTAAGAAATTGAAATTATCGATGAAGATAAGTTTCGAGTGAAAATATGGAGCAGGACTATAGAGAAAAGCTTGACAATGATCCATATCGTTTGGTAAAGTTTTTCTTCATCTGGCGCAAAACCTCGAGAACTTTTCGAGGTTTTGTGCCAGATAAAGAAAGTACAATAGTTTACTTCAGTCACATATGGAGTAGTTCAAATATTGCAAAGCATTTATAGTGGCTTCTACTCGTTGTAAAGAGAAAATGAGGCCCAGAAGATGCCTGGTTAAAATCAAGTATTTTGCCAGTTATTTCGACAAAGTTGTGCATAAAGTAGTCGGTTATTACAATGATGTTGCACTTTTATTGTACCAATATAAGGGCTCATATCTGCTCTCAGGGTGGTGGTTAATTCTACTCTGGTGGCCATTTTATTTCAATTATAGGTGAGATCTCTTGCAGTAGTTTATGAGTAAAGTTTATGTTCATTATTTTATTGCAACAATAATTATATTGTAATGGTAAATATAATATATATACTCTAAGGACTACAAATTGAAATAAAAGCTTTTTCCAATTGCTACACATTAATGAAGATGAACCTAAATTGAAATTTACCATAAACGTGGCAATAATCGCACAATATGACCATATAGCACTAGAGTAAATACTGAATTTTTTGTAAATCATTTTTGTTAATGTTTTTTTTTTCTATGGATAAAGTATAAATCAACGGGAAACTAGACGTTTCATTCAATTAGCGTTTCAATTAAACTCGAAATTATGAAATTTTATCTTGATTTGAAGTGAGCAATGAGGCACTCATTGCGATAAAAATCACGATCGGCTGTTGACAACTAGAAGAATTGGTAACCGCATTCCGGATAAATTTGTGCTAATGTTATCAATTGTACTCGAATCATTACGGGAACGTGCGAGTCCAGAGCTCATCAGAGAGGGACCCGGCAAGGACGAGAAAGATGTCTCCTATAAGGAGGAAGCAGCCACTAGTAGATAAACATGCTAATGGAGTGGCACAAAACAGAAACTGAGCGACATCTCGGGGCTTCCGTAGTAGCATCTAAAAGAGTAGGTAAGCTGTGAGACACTTCACGCCAAGGCCGTCTTTGAACTCAAAGTGATGACGTCGTCATAATAATTCAAAACTTTAAGGCTGTTTCTTTAAATATACACACGATTATGTCAAACGCAGTGCCGTCACACCACTGTTTAACTCTATCTTAAAAACGTAATAATGCTGTGTTAATTCCCGTAGATGTTGAGAATATTGAAAAAAGCAAAAGTCAAGTCGTTTCAGAACATAAATCAGTGACGACTCTTGAATCGCCATGACGTTTGTCACCTTAAATCGTTTTGCTGACTTTATCAAGATAACTCTCTGAAACGTCGAATGAGTATTGAGCTTCATGTTTCAGGAAGCCTTAGCAGTTAAGAAAGCTGTTACGGTAACCTAACATAGGTTGAGAACTCACAGTACGAGGAAGAACAGCCAAGCCGAAGGCCGTCAAGCAAAACAATAAACAAGATGGCAGAAAACAATAAGATGATGGAAATCAGGCATAACTAGCTGCTATCAGACATACTGCGACTGAGGATACAACCAACGAAGTCATAGAAGAACCCAAACTCGAACAGCTTAACAGAAGTAACCTCACGTGCGGACAGCCCATATGTGAATACTATCCAAAGGGATATCCAACGAACAACTGGAACAACAAAAAGCTTTTACGAAGCTTTCGAAGGCTTTTGGAGCTTCCGTAGAGAAGCAGCTATCTTTAAAGCTGCAGGCAAGGTCTTCATTTCACGTATAGGCAAGCATCTGTACTGCGACGTCAATAATTTTTATTGTGGTATATTCTATTTTTTTTTTCCCACTGGATAGTGTGATACGAGGTAGTCGTGATGTTAACTACCCAGGAGGTGACACTCATTCTACTGAGCTAATTTATCGAAAGACGTGCTTCGAAAATATGTACTTGATTGAAGGACACTTTTTTATATCATATCGGCTGACGGTAGTTATAGCACTGTGATCATTGTTACTTGTCCAAGGGCTCATCAACCCAATTTGAGTTACTATCTTTAGTATTAAATGTAGGTATGCATGTGGTAATATGCTTATCAAGTATCTTGATAAATTTACCTGAAAGACATTAGGCAAATGACTTTTATTTGCCAGTGATCCGGAAAATACGAAATAGATTATTTGAGGGCTATGTTCTCCTCTTCAGAGCTATAGAGAATGGTCCAGGTTGAATTAGGTTGGCAATTTTCCATGCTCCAAACAAATGCTGAATGCAAGAAAACAATTCTGCTGTCAAAGGGTCGAGAATTTGTCAATAGATAAGTCTGAATAGAATAAAAAAGTCCACAATAATAGAGCTATAGCCAAAAAAAACTCGCAAACAGTTAGCAGCTTGAGCTTCGGTCTCATACTAAATATTTAATAGGCATTTCTGGCTCTTGAAAGCAACACAGGCTATTGTATAGAAAGAACTAAATAGCTATACCACTTTTAACCAGTACTAACATGTTTCAGATAGCGATTCCGTTAACTATCGAAACATATGTATATACCTACACCCGTTTATTCTTCGTACGTGTCTTAGAAGTGTTCAAAGAGCTACCACCTTTGTGTGTAAATGAGGCTGCAGCCCAAAAGCGAGATACCGTAGTTTTTCGAATCGGTCGAATGTTTACTTGCTAAACTGCTGTCATCTCGACCTGCCTTCTTAATCTCTGAAACATTCAAATGTAAAGATTAGTAAGCGCCTACGGTAAGCCCCTTTATACCTATTCCAAAAAAAATCATGTAGACCATGCTAGTATTTTGATTGTCAAAAAAAGTAATGACGTTTTTTAAATCAAGATCGAAGAAAATATTTTTTATATTTTAAAATCATTTTATTGAAGTAAATGTACGTTGTCTTGATTGATGCGATGACCTTCTGCCATCTTTCTGGTAATACCCGAATCCCATCGCTGCAGAACTTTGTGATTTCTGGACAAAAATTTGTAGTGAATTATTCTTGAGTTTTTCCATCGAAACTAAATTAAAACCATTAAGGAAGTTCTATAAAGATTCGAGTAAACAACAGCGAAATCCGTATTATATGACGAAAGAATTTTTGCCTCTCTCAATGTATGGGATTGGCGTTGTCATGATGGAATACGATGTCGGTTCTCTTCATTAGTTCCGGTTGATTTGTGTCAGGTAATCTTCTTCGTTAGTGACGGTAGAGGTCTGAAGTATTAATTTTGCTGTTATGAGCAGTATCTGTGCGATTATCGTTTAAAGAAACGCAGAAATTTCATTAACTTTCAAGGCGTTCTCTGTATACCTGAATAAAGACATTTCAGTAATTTTTAGCACTTTTGCTACAGCCAAATGTCAGCTTTTAAATCACATAGACGGCGACGTCATTATCCGAGATAAATGACTTTAAGGCCATCTATCTTAGGTAAAAACGGTTAGTAGTTTTTATTCTAAAACTGTTGAAAACTGAGTTTAGTGTGTGTTTTTTGTTAAATCACACCCCGTATCACCGAAAGGAAATATCTATAATTATAATTTATTCACTAATTCTGGTCGCAGATCTACGACAATTCAAATACGATAATGGTAAATTAAACACATGGATATTTCGAAGCTCTATCTGGCCAATGAATTTTACGTAACAAGATTAAGGTGTTATATTGTTAAGGATGATTCCTTAATCCTTTGGTTTGTCCCTGTTTAAGAACTGTTGCAGTGTCATTCGTTACGGTAATGGAGTAGCTGCTTAATAAAATGTCGTCCAGCTCCGATAACTGAACCTAAAGGATTTTGGTCTCTTTTCAGAGGTCGATAAACAGTGCGTTCACGCAAATCCACGTATTTTCTTACTCATCTGCTGTCTGTGTTAGGGACTAACTGTTTAAAGCAATACCTAACGGCAATGTAGGACGTAAAACTTAATATAATTTGCGCACTAACTTTTCGATTAATGTGACCATCTAGGTTTGGATAGAGGCACATAGCCTCTTCAATTCTAAAGTAAAAATTTGATTGACTAATTTTGTTGTTTTACTTTTTCTTGGCTGACTCCTTAGCCTTAAGTGTTTTACAATTTCTACCCTTGAAATTCCTTTGAACACACTGCAGAGCCAATGGGATGCGGCTTCGTTGCTCGTGTTGGGGTTCCTTTTTTAGCAAAGCCTTGAAGCAATGCTATGCAACGGATACAATTGAAGTCAACTCTAACAAAAACGCATTTCGCCGTAGCTTTAAATATCCATAGTGAAAAATAAAGAAACAAGACACGCGGATAACTAGGAGTTAAACTTTGCCGTAGCATTCATTCGGCAAAACGTAACTGACAGAATTTTGTATTTCGGCTTTTCTTTCGAACGGAGCCCCAAATATTAGCTTCGATGTACACACATTCTGTGGCTGTATCCCTTATCGCCTGTTTTTTTTTTTAAATCCCTAATTATCGCGTAAAGAATAACAGTAGTGCAATTCTATTAAATTAGCATTGTCATTGTTTGAAGTACCACTTTTGCCAGCTAACATCTATCCATCAAATAGGCCGGTGTTGGCCCCGAATAGGCGCTGCCTCCGCATTTAATTATCAACTAATATGTTGAAAATTATTTTTCCTCGAATGTTTAACAGCTAGTAAATCGCTTAAACGAAATATGCTCGTGAAAAAATGTATTTTGCTGAATAAATTTGTACAAAGTGATAATCTCGTCTAAGTTGGACACAAAGTCCTCAGTTTCATTGAATCGAAACAATATTAAACTAAGTGCAAACCCAGGTCCAAAAATTAAAAATTTAGTAGGTACACATCACTACCACAAATACTTAGATGTGGGGCACGGTACCCACAAGCGAATTTACATCATTACACCTTGAAACCTGCTACAAAAAATACAAGGCTAGAACCATGCGTAACACTCGCATATCAACATGAAGTTTGACATACAACCCCCTTATGTGGGCGCTAGAACGAAAGAGGCATTAACGTCAATATCAGATATCAATTCACAAAGAGTAGATTTGTTGGCAAGACATTGAAACAATATGAGAACTAGCTGTCGACTTATGTATTACCATACGGTCCTTTATGTATTTCAAATATATAACTTATACTTTATTTAGGACAAAACATAACTACCATCTTTCCTCTACGAACAGAAAACTCACAAGAGAATTGTTTCATATCTGACATAACGAATTTGAAATGAGAGTACAAATATAACGGTATGCGCCAAAAGTACAACTCCGCACTTCTGACAGCCTTTCATCATACCGGGCTTCGAAATTATCTGTGACATCTTGCGTGAGGATATAATGTTATACATTTACCTTTGTCCTAGGTCCTCACATAAAGGTAGGTCTTAGACCCTTATGCTGCTGTAGACGTAAAGTGATGTCGATGGCGAATTAAAATAGAAAATAGGTAATTTCTTATCATATCATATTCACAAACGTTGTTTTATTTAATAGGTTGTGCATATAAGAATATTCGGTAGCATTTTACATTTTTTCGTATGAATATATACATATATATGTATGTCTTAGGCAAACTATTGTTAGTTTAAAATGCTGAAGAACTTTTCCTTTGTAGTCAAAAAGAAATCATGTCAGTTATGACTAAATGTTTCTGTAGCATATATATATATATATATATATATATATAGCAGTATAAAAGTAGAAGGCGAATTTAACAAAATGCTGAACGCTCATTTGTGTAATGATTATTTCTCGTTGCATGACGCATAGGGCTGCTGGTTCCTGACATAATTGTTTATAAAAGAGTCAAATTTATTCATAAGAATTTGGCCGTATTCTTCCTCCGCTGATTGCCCCACGAATATCCTTATTTAC